>NW_006263721.1:412234-418631 GCF_000469605.1 Apis dorsata | reverse complement strand
ATTATCTCGCTTCGGATATATTTCGTTTTATCGATGATTTACACATATATATATATATATATATAAAATAACAATCTCGTTCTATAATTAAATCCGGCTAATTGAATTACACCGGTGAAAGTGTTGGAAACAAAGTTGGTGGAATCGAATTAAACCTCTCGTTCTCGAATACATTTCCAGATCGAAATCGAGGACTTCGATTCTCGTAATCGATTGGCCGTTCGAGGAATTGCCAATTAGAGGTTTTAATCGGCGCAATTAGCCGTTCGATCGCATAACTTCCCCTTCCTCCGTGTTTCGATCTTCTATGTTTCAACTACTGTCGATTCCTTTTCCGGAATGTTCGCCAGTGATGTAACCGGCGAGCGAGTTATTGCCGCGTGGAATAATTTCAACCATTATCTAGCCCGTTTCCGTTTGTTAAAAGATCCGCGCGGATAACGCGTGTTTACACTCGAATGTAAACGCTCTTCGCCGCTCGAAAATAGGATGGAAAATGAGAAACAATGGAGAAGAGTGCTCGTTAAGAAGCGAAATTCCACTCCGATCATCGTAATAATAATTCGTAATTATTCGGTGCTTGAGTATCCGTTCAACTCGTTACGTCATCGCGTATAGTCAACAGGAAAAGAGTCGCTTCCGCGACGTAAAATTTGTATTAATATTCGACGTAAGTTCGTCTCGTTTCGTTACGCTCGGTACGTTAACCTTGGGTTGGATCTTGGAGAATCTTCGACGAAGACGATTACCATTTCTTCCATTCGCCGCAAAAGATTTTCTAGCTCGATTAATCACGATCTCTTAAAATTACAACATTATTCGAGACGAGATTCAATTATGCACCGCTCGTATCGCTCGCGGACGATTCCAGCTGCTCCAACCAGGTGCGATTCCGAGAACGCGACTCTGTATGATTCGACTTTATGGGCGAATACGTGATCGCCTGGATCGCCAACAGCTGTTGGCAGCGGTGTCTCTCTTCGGCAGCAGTTATAATGGGTCACGGCCTGTGTTTCGCCTTCTTTTTCCCCGGACGAAACCGGTTCATCGATCCGTAGCGTTAGAGATAACACTTTATAGAAACCTTACGACATCGGCATTAGACGTGCGTCGTGTTGCGCACCGCTTTTTAAATAAATCGCGTCGCGTGGGAGCGAAACTCGTTGCTCGAGACAACGTTAAATTCTACTTTTCGTTACTTGTTGTTTCTCTTCTCGAAAAAAAAGGAAGCAAACATCGATCGAGTAAAAATACTTCTTTCTTCTGCGTAAGTAAAATAAAATCAACCGCGAGGAACAAAGCGTTATACGCGCTCTACTACCTGACAAGGTCCCCAAGCAAGCGCCTACACTCGAAATTCTAATGCTCGTTGGATCCCGAGCATCGGGATGTGGATTACGTTACGCGATGGCGCAGTTAGAGGACGCGAATCTGGGCGCAGCCGTCGCGCATCCTTGCTTCGTTACAATTGGAAGACGATCGTGGCGGGCGGAAATGGTCGTTCCGCGTGGGCGGCCGCGGTTTTTCCGAGATTTTTGCCGGCAAACGCGGCGATGACAAACTCCGCGACGACAATCTCCAATTTCGATGCGCGAGATTAACGCGTGACGTAACCGCCGCGAGGGAGGGAAAACGTAGTAACGAGAGGAAGCGGTGAGTTAATCAAACGTAGCCGTGATTTAATGTTTATGCATCCGTGACGTTTATGGCCCGTTTAAACCGTGATAAAATGGAATGGTTGGGAAATTTGTTGGGTCGGCGATTCTTGCTGCGCCCGGAAGGGTTGAAAAAAAAAAAAAAAAAAGGTGGGTCGTTTCGAAGGTAATAAAACGCGATATCGTCGGTTGATAAACATGCGACGCGATCGTCACATGGCTCGCTCCGCGAAACTGGACACTTGCCAGCGTGTCACTTTTCCGAAAGGGTACACCTTTTCCTACTTGAATTAAAAGCGTGATACGTAGCTTCGACCGTCAAGGTGAGCTGGAATCGACATGTCATGTGGGTGTGGAGAAGTCTAGTAACTCAATAATGGCACGTGCTCGTTAGTATTAACGTGCAACATTTGTTTACCATAAGTTTAAGTTAAGGATAGAATTTTTAAATATTTGGACTCGATATCGGTGTTACGAGAATTTTTTACGTTTCAGAGAACAAAGAGGAAAATAATTTGTTTGTCGTTTTTAATAATATAATGTCTGTAATAATTGGATATGCTTCGACGCAATTGCTTTTTTTTTTATATACCTATAATTAAAATTAATGTGTAAAACGAAACAAAAAAATGAATATAAGTATAGTTTTGGATTGAATTATTGGTGTTCATAATTCGATTCGTTTGTCGATTGATATATAGTCGAATACGTGCACACGCATACGGAGAGTACGTGCAATCTGGAATAGAATTGCAGCTCCATCTCGTTGCATACGTGAAAATCTGTTTCTGCGAATGTCAGTACTCTATTATTCGCTTTTTGTTGGTGATGCAGGAATTAATTAAAAATATCAGCGCATGAATGAGTTTACCGACGTGCTAATAATCTGCTTTAACGAAAACTTTGACTTTTTTTTTATTAACGAGCCCCTTTACTTCTTTCCAATTCTTAATTCATCGATTGCGCGTATTGTTTCAGAATTTTTCGAATCTTCTTTTATGATTTTCTATTTTTATATAGATAATAATTGTTACAACGATTAAATAATCTTGCGTTTATCTTCGGCATTCGAGTAACGATAATTATACATTCGATATCAATATAAGTATACTTTTGTCAGCTATTACCTAGTATTACAAAATCATTGTGCTATTCCAAATTTATAGCATTTTCTTTAAAAAAAAAAAAAACATTAAAATGTAATTACATAAAGTTATATTTATCACGGTTAAATCATCAGCAAACATTATTTTTCCTTTCTTAGTTCTATTTGCTAAAAATAGAACCTTCCTTACTCGAGAAAAAAAATATACACACGACTTCGTTCTCACGATAAACAATATCGACTAATTTTTTAATTTGAAAGCGTTCTTTTATTTCGTCTCGACCAATTCAAAAAAAAAAAAAACATTAAAATGTAATTCCATAAAGTTATATTTATCACGGTTAAATCATCCGCAAACATTATTTCTCCTTTCTTAGTTCTATTTGCTAAACATAGACCCTTCCTCACCCGACACAAAAAATACACACACGCCTTCGTTCTCCCGATAAACAATATCGACTAATTTTTTAATTTGAAAACGTTCTTTTATTTCGTCTCGGCCAATTCAAAAAAAAAAAAATACGATAATCTATTATCAGTCGTCAAGGATGTCGGATGAACTTCATAAAAACGCAGAATTCTTTTACAAAAAAAAAAAAAAACTGAAAGACATCGCGTACCTTGGAGATAAACGAAGAGAAGAGATAATCGAATCGGAAGATAAATAAATATAATAAAGCTTTATCGTAAAACGTAATTCGTTGTCGTCAATTGTTGGAGAAAATTCTGGGATCATTTCCCTTCCCTCCCTGGACGCGAGGAACGAACGCAAGATAGAGCAGAGAGATTCGTAAAACGTGGGGAAAGGGGGTGAGGAACGGGAAGAGGCCGGTGGAGGTCGAAGGATAGGCCGTAAAGAGAAGAAAGTAAAGCTCGGAACGGGAAAGTTAAATTGGCACTCGACCCGATTACTAGGCCCGGCAGGGTCGTGGCCGCCTCTCGTTCGGTCTTCTCCCTCAGTTTTGCGCGACAAACCCATAAGGTTTGACCTAATATGGAGAGTCGGAGTTTACGAATGCTATCGGCCTGGTGGGGATCCGTATGGAGAGCTCCTGTCAGGCCTTCGGGTCTCTCTCCTCACGGAGTTCCCCAGTACCTCATCGGACGTGTGTTACGCCGCACACGCGTTTCCATGTAACCTAACCATTGCATTTCCGAGTGGAACGACAGTTAACAGTTCGCAGCCTGGACGGAGTGAGTTTCGTGCCCGAGGGGAAAAGAGCGAAAGCGTTTGGATCTCGACTCGATCCGATTATATAGATATATATCCTCGTATCGAGAATTAAAGAAAGATCAATCAATTCGATCTTGATTCGTTCGTCGAGTCGAGTCTCGATCTCCGTTGTTTTTTTAATTAAAAAATTTGGGAACGAAGTTTTTCTCGATCAATCCTCCGTTTGCGGAGAACGCGTTGGAAATCGTCGAGTCCTAGCAACGGGACTAAGAAACGGGTGACCGGAAGATCGGGTTGGATCGGATAGAAAACAGCTATGAGCGTGGTCGAAGCTCGATATACGTGCCAACAGGATTAGCCGTTGCATCGGCAAATCGTGGAAACGCGGATCTTTGGTATCATTGAATTAATTGCGAACATGTCCGCGCATCAACAAGCCGCGATACGTCGTTTGGAGGCGTTGTTCAGGGATGTAAAGTTGGAGCAACATCATCCGGACGTAGTGAAGGTGGAGATAGACTCGAGTTGCTGCGACATTCACGGAAAACACGCGAAGGAGAATTGTTGGAATCGCAGGGGATCGATTGGCACCGCGTATCAGTACGGAAGGGTAGAGAGTGTCGGGCGACGAGACGGTTATTTTTCTCCAGGAGGCAGGAGGAGCTCCCTTGGACTGCCAATGTCACCGCCTAAGAAAGAGCTTCACCCTTCGAGTTTCCCCAACACTTTGAGGAAGAGTCCGCTTGGTTCGTCGATGGGCGCTATCAATCACACGAGGAAAGATTTTTACGCGCCCACGTTGAGTGGTTCGCCGCTACGACGAGATGCCATTGGTCGGTCGATGGGGTGTCTGAAGAAGGACACCGTGTCGAGCTACAATTCTCCGCTGAGGCGCGATTACGTGGCGAAATCGATGACGAGCCTCCAGAGGCCGATGCCTCCGCGGCGAGAGGCCAATAATTTGTCCAGCCTGTTCGCCGCTTGCCCGACAACGCCGCACAACGATTCCTCGAGATCCGTCGGCCTCGCCTCCTCCTCGCCGTCGTCGAACAACGATCCATCGAAGGCGAGAAGCCCGTCGAACTTGAAAAGTTGTCTGGCTGGGTCCAGCGGAAATTTAAGGAACAACTTGAACGTGACGCTGAGCACCGATCTTTCGAACGGGAATCTGAAAAAGGATGGGAAATCGATTGCGCCGCTTTCTAACCGAAGAGGTTCCTACGACAGGAGAAGGCTCTCCACGGATTCTTTGGATAATACGAAGAGAAACTCGTGGGATCCGGGTCGCAGGGGCTCTTCCGGATCGTCCGGAGGATGGGACGATCCTATTTGGGAGGAGGGAACGTTCGACGCCGACGTCGACCAGGTAAAATATTCGAACGGAGGCGAGATCGTAGAAGGAAACGCGTACGATTCGAACGATTTGTTTTTACAACCGAATAGGACGAATGAAACGTGCGAAAAGTTTGCGCGGAATTGTAATTCTCGAGGTATCGCTCAAAAATTCTGTCTGATATTAACAACGGATGAAGAAAGTCGAGCGACAACGTGCTCTCTCATTGTCTCCGTTGCTTTCCCGCGAGGGACAAGAGAAATCATCTTTCCAAGTACACGCGCGCGCGCGCGCACACACACACACATACACACGCGCGATGATGAAATGTAAGAAAATGCGCGACTTGATCGTCGTTGCACGCGCGGATAGAATTTATCGTTCCTTGTTGGAAGGATTGCGCTCAACCGGCCGTGGGAAATTGCCATTCGCGCCAACGCACGAGGCGTCCGTTTATCGTTCCGTTCGAACGAATTATTCCGATCGAAATTTATTCCGATCCGACAAAATTTCTGATCGAATGCGATTTTCTCCTTTCCTCGAAATCGCGCGAAACGTCCGTCATCGTCGTGTCCCCTCGTCACACTTTACGAAACTTTCATCTGTCGTTAGAAACGTCCGTTCGAATGAATTTCGCGAAAGCGTTGATTTACGAGCAACCGTGCAGCGGCATTAAGGTATTTTTCATGTGGCGCCGTCACATGCTAAGTGTTTGTACTTACGTCATCGGTATGCCTCGCACGGTATGGATACGTTGTTAGTCATCGACCATGATATTATGAAAGCGTCCACCTCATCGGGATCACGCGGTTCGATCTTCTCTCGTTAAATTCGTGCATTTCTCGTAATTTCGATCTATTCGAGCGATCGAAGAATTAAAATTGCGACAAAGATATCCTCGATTCTTATTATCGCTTTTTTTCGAAGCGATAAATTTCGGTCGGATGTGTTTCCGAGGAAAGACGTCACAAGTTATTTACAAGCCACGACGTCGATTAACAAATATTTGTATTCCTGCTTCGTAACAGGCGACTCTCGAATGCATTTCACCTGTTGAATACCGGCTAAATTCATCGATGTGTATTTTTTTTCATTCCTCGTTCGCACGGATAAAATCGTCATTCGTACGC
>NW_006263721.1:410728-412180 GCF_000469605.1 Apis dorsata | reverse complement strand
TCTGTTCTAAACGCCGAGTGTATATATATATATATATATATATATATATACATACGACGTTGGAACTGTGTAATGCTTATTTAAGAATCTCTAAGAGAGAAGTTTAGGTCATTATTATTCACCGCGCGTCTCTCGTACATACAGGCATTCCTCGCATCGCGTAATATACGCGATACACGGACAATAATCGTTATTCTTCCACATCGTTCATTAAATGAAACAAATCGTTTAATTTTTGAAGCTATTGTGAGCTGGAATTTCACATACAACTCGCGTTAATTCATCTGTCGAAACGTTTAAAAAACCATTCGTCTTTCGTGTTCGTTGTTCGCGCGAGGAATTCGTAAAGAGTATTGTATAAGAAGCTTGGTTAAATCGTTTCTTAAATTATTAAATTGGAAATTCGCGTTGTTCCAAACGCAATCCATCCTTCGTTATACGATCGTTATACGATCTAAATGATTTCGCGATTTTCATCGAATTTCCGTGGACTTGCACTTGATGGTGCAACGCGATACGGCGCATTTCCTGAAACGAGATTGTCGCAGGTGAGGCCTACGCTGGTTTGGCCATGAGCTGCCCACTCATCTGTGCACCGCTTGTTTTTTTAATATATCGTTCTCGCTTTTTCTCTTTCTCTCTCTCTCTCTCTCTGCTGCCATTCGTCCGCGCGTATCCTTTATGTAAACGGTGACGACCTACGCCGCGGGCCCTCGATATGGCCACACCGGCGGAACGATTTAAAAGTAGCGTCCGCGTCATTAAGAGGAGAGTCCAGATCGATCCAGCCATCGTTTTGCGCGTCATGTCGCGATCCTTCGTCTTTTATGGAGATTTACGACTTACGTAGATCTTTTGCAAAATCTGAAAATTCGCGTTACGAAATACGCTTATGAATTTGAATGGATCGTTCATGGTCGTCGTCGTGGTTTCTGTCTTTCAATATGAAAGTATGTACGCTTTAAGAAAGTGGTAGCTGAAAACCTAAGTTACGAATATAATTTATAATATATTGTAATTCATGATTCGATAAAAATTTTGCACTTGTTGTTAAGGATAAGAGAGACAGTTGTGCGGCGTGAAATATGAAAAGGAATTAGAAAATAGACGCGTTTGAAGAATTAACGGCATCGGTTTTGACGTAACATTTATTCTCCTCTTTGAAGGAAATATCGGAGGAAGTTTGTTTTATATAACTCGAGCGATTGATTTGATTTATGATCAAAAAGAAAGTTTTTTTTTTACGTAACGTAGCGCATCAAAAATTGAAAGGATATATACTCGAGAACTAGATTTTAGTAAACATATTGCAAAAAAATAGAGATTGATCGAATGTAAAATGCAGCTTTAATTAACACCGAATTCGGTTGTTCGTATCCAATTAAAATCACTATCGAACCGTGGTGATGGAACAAATTGCACAACTCCAAAGCGTTTCCTGACGCCTTAATG
>NW_006263721.1:401450-410607 GCF_000469605.1 Apis dorsata | reverse complement strand
AAAAAAAAAGGAAAAGACCGAATAATTTTACAACGAAACGCGCCACAACAAATTAATTGATTCTAAAAATTTTGCATTTCTCCTTTTCTTTCCATTTCCACACACGCTCGAATCGTGTATCAATTAACATTTCCTCGAAGATATCTCGTAATAAGATAATTATCCTAACAAATCATTGTTTATATACATTATTTCCTGAGAAAGATCTTTGCTCGTTTCAACCTATTTATTGAAATTTCTTTCGACTATTATCCACCCTAAATTATTTAATACATTTTGCCATATTTTATTATAATCGGTAATTAGTATTACAATACAGTACGGTAATTACTACGAAAACTAAACCAGCAAGGCGTTCGTTCCTCGCCTCGCGTTAATCATTGCCGTTCATCTCTAATTAGAACCAAAGCTTAATTAGATGCTTATTAAAAATTCCTCCATGGACGGATATTCATATATATATTTATATCGCGCAACTCTTAGAACAAACCGAATCGAAGGAAAGGAGAAATTAACGTGGATTCCTTTCAATCTCGGCCATCGACCCAGGCGTCCAGGAACACCAGGGCAACGCGATTTCCAAACGGTCGAGATGGCTGATGGATGAATCGACAAGTTGCACGACGAGTCATTTTCCGCCGGTCGATCCGCAAATCGGGCCTAATTCCTGAAATCGCGGCTAGCCGATTTACGTTTTGAAACGGCACGTGACGCTCGCTTACTTCCGGGACACGCATGCGATTTCGTGTCGTTCGTGTTCGTTTCGAATCACGGAAACCGTTTTGTCTCTCGTGCCACGACGTCCAAGATGATTGACCGAAACAGATCGGCGGTACCGTTGCAACAAAAATTGACTCGCGTCGAGACACGTAAACGCTCGCCTTTGTATGGTCAACGATTTTTGTCCGGTCAAAATGAGAGAAACGTATACTGTCGATGAGAATTCGTTTATAATCATTGTACAGCAACAAGTATGTAGGAAATAAAAAAAAAAAAAAATGAACGTAGCGTGACTCGTTAACTCTGCTTATTATATTCGCAAGATCTATTGTTGCGAGGTTAATATTCTCGTTTTACACGTTGGAAAAAAAAAAAAGAGAATAATCCTTTGCCGATCTATCGATGCGAAACTTTTGAGACTCGATACCGTTTTCTTGCTTCGCTTCGATAACGAGTTAGCTGCATGCAACTCGAGGGAGGGAACAATTAAATCGTGAGATTCGCGGCGAGAAATAAGAATCGAAAGATGGGGAGCGTAAATGCGGAAAATAAGGTCAAGTTCGAAGTGGCGTCGTGCAAGGAAATCGGTGATTCACGCGGCGTATATCTAGAAACGAGGGCTAGTGAACCTTGACATTTCTCGCCAAAGAATTCTTTTCTACTTTTACTATTTGACGAGCTAATTAAATCCAGATTACGAAATGCTTAAAACTTGGGAAGAAAATTTTTCTAGGGCGATCGATTTCAATTGCAATTTTGCAATAATCCTTTCGATCGCATTTCTGTCTTTTTTCTTTTTTTTTTTTTTTTTTTTTTTTTTTTTTTTTTTTTTTTTTTTTTCTGTATCTCCGTCCGATATCAATTCACGTGATATCGGTTGTAATTGCTTTACTCTATTGAATTTTGATATATCCACATTGAACGCTGTTTCTGTTTAGAATTTTAAACGTCATGAATTATACGAATGGCTCGTTACCGCGGAATAAGTAAGTACCACCATAGAAGTGAATATTGATTAAACGATACCATTTAATATAATCGAAGCATCATAAACATGATAGATTCATTAAGTTGAGTGAAACGTGTCTGACGATTACCAAGTATATATACGTATCGATTTATTTTAAGAGACCAGTTTAATGCTCGAATTAAGAGAAATGGAAATTGGATCTATCTTCATGGCTTGTTAATTAGGTGAAAGTCTTGCGCTTGAACAACATTAAAATGTTTATAATTCAGTGAAATCATATCTTTTCTTTATTCTATGATTCATCGACCGATTTACTATAATTTTCTATGCTTTTTATCGACGATAAGCTTCGTTGACGTCGATTGTGGTCAAATCTTTAATCAATCGGAACGATTAACCGGCAAAGAGAATTTATACAAAGATTTGATGCCGCAACATAAAGATAAAATCTGAAATATGTTTTTAATATGTTGTGCTGTGGAAAGAAATGTAAAAGTATTAAGTTTTCTTTAATCTAAAAAGTTCTTAAAAAGATTCTTTAATTATGATATATATTAATTAAAAAATTAGAGAAATTGAAAGAAATTTAAGACTTGCACTAATAATTATACCAAATCTTATTAAGATAAGGTAAAATAGGTAAAATAATTAATAATAGTAATTAATGTAATGAAATAGAGCGATATTTCATTTAAAGTTGTACCGTAATTAGAAATAGAAATGTTATAAATGTTTTCTAGATTTATTAACGATTATTTCTATAATTGTTGCATAAAATAATTATGAAAATATATAATTTTTCGTATTTTTTTAAAAAGAAAAAAAAACAAGGATACTTTGAATTTCAAAGGACAAAAAATCGCTATTTGTAAATGTCGGTATTTCAGTTTCTACGATTCATCCGAGAGTACTGTTTTATCGACCACGAGCAAAATCGTTTAAAATCTACTCTGCAATACCCGCTAAGCATACCAGCACCGCGACTTTCGATTTCGTTAGGAAACAAGATCGCGCTTTCTGTAATTCGCTCGAATATCATTCTTATTCCCTGTATCCACCGAAAATAAATTTATATATCGGAATAAAACAACATTATCTTAAGTTTTAACTTAATCTTGAAGGACAAGTATGTAGGACAAGTTCGTTGCACGAACGGATACGAACCCGACCAGGCGGATCTAATAGTCATCAACTTTCTTATAAATTCTTTGTGATTTTCACGAGCACACTCTTTTCTCCCGATCATTCCGCTAACGTCTCGTATTTCTACAGCAACCGTCAGCCTGTAAATACGTTACAGATCAGCGCGCATTCATGCTGCGATTCGAGGCTCCCGTATAATCGAGTTTACATCGTTTCGAATATCCACGTTGCATTCCACTCCGTATATATCACCATATTGCTGACCAACTTCGTAAAATAACGTCTCGATATCGCACTCTACGTCTCGAGCCATCCTCTAGAACCAAACGATCCAGAAAATTTCGTTCGACTCTCTCTGGAACATCGATCCATTTCCGCTCGACGCCCTAGTACACGCCACCAAACCCTGCCCGAATGAAAAATTCCACGAACGTCACGCACATTGGGCGTACATCCAGCGAACACCGTCCATCCGACTCGTTGCGCGAAACGAGCGATATCTTTCGGGTTCCGGAACGATCGCACGGTGAAAACGAGTACGCGCAAGTTCACCGGAAACGCGTTCAAAACGATGACTCATTGACCAACGAATCGAGGCGGAAGGCCTCGGTTGCATTTACGCAATATTTCATTCATCCTTGGGCAAAAACTCCTCCTTATCGAGAGTTTCCAACCGAGATAATTGCTATGACGGGAGCGTGCGAAGGCCCGCACCTTCGAATTTCCACACGCGGCTTTACAGCGTTCAACCCGAGTTTTTCGGCTCGAGTCATGGTTCGCGTATCGCGACCGGACGAAAGATAATTGCGATAATGGCGTGCACAGGTACTCGCAAAGCGAAACACACACTCGTGCTTATCTCGTTTATTAAGATTTTTCGCGAGAGCACGCTGCGATCAGTCAGGTAAATACGTTTTTTTTTCACCGGCTACCGGATGAAAGAGAGAGGAAAAAGGGAGAGAAAAAAGAAAAGAAAACGGCGTGTAGGATGTTGTTGCGCAATATGTGTACGAAACGTGTACGCTCCTCGTCCGATTAGGAGGTCTCAATTTTGTCGCGAGCGGTTGAATTACGAAACGATCGAATCGAATAGCCGACCGTTTAATCGAAACCGTCGCGGTTTCTTGATTCCCCAAGCGAAAAGATCGATATCTCGAAGCCGCGAGACACGGTGGACGCGCGCCACGATATGCGAGAAAAAAAAGAAAAAAAAACAATGAAATGGATTTTGCTTTAATTTTCGAGATCGAACGCGAGCTCGACCTTCGATTCGACGAGGCAGTGACTAAGACTCGATATCATTGTTCAATTTAATTTTAAACGTGTCACGCCATCCAATTACGATCGACGGAGAGAGAGAGAGACAATAAAGTACGTTCCCTGATACATGTGTTATATCTGTGTTTGTATACTCGAGGATCTATTAAACTATGAATTATTCGCAGCGAAAATATTATTACGGCCACGATACGCGAGCACGCGATCTCCGCGGAATATGAGATTCCTTCGATCCTCGGATGTTGTAAATATGATTCGAATTTAAAGTGAATTTAAATTTATAGAAAGCGACAAGGAAAGCAAGATTACGGCTAAGGAGTGTATATATAAATCGACACGGAAAGTTTAACTGTAGAGAGAAAGATTTATTATCGATCATCGTTTCTGAATCCTCTTTCTCTCGATGATAAATATTCATATTGGTAAGTTATTCGTAAAGAAAGATATAAGTAGGCAGGAAATAGAATCGTCGGGACGTTTTATTTTTAACCGCGATTTAAATACAGTTAAATACAGTTTCATTGCTATATTTGCAGCGCTAAATTTTTAAATAGAAAAATAGGAAATTTGTTTTAAGATTATCGGGCAATTATAAAGAGATTGGAAAACATTGGCGTTGTTGCTCCTTGCTCAACGTGGAAAACGGAATAAAATTGCGTGGAACGTAATAAGGAAGAGGAACGAAAAGAAAGGAAAGAAGTGAAATACCGTACGAGTTTTCATTTTATTTCGTGACTTTTCGTCGTTTCAACGGTGAAACTTGGAACAATGGCGTAATTATTAACATTAGAAAGTCAACACAAATTGTTCAGAGAGACGGTTCATCGCTTTATTTTTAGGAAGTATCTCATTATACTTTACAATCTCCAGAAAATTAGCAAAATTATCGAAACAAAATTTTTACATTCATGCAACACAATACTGTCATAATTCATCAATTCATCTCGAGTCTCCTTTCACGATATATCTACGCTATAATTTCATTGTCCATAGGAATTCTCCTGCATTTCCTTATCGTTCGTGTCTAAAAAAAAAAAAAAAAAAAAAAAATCATATTCTCCACTTTCTCTCTACACTGCTTAAAATCTCTTAAGAATGCCCACGCATAGTTTTACCCAAGATATACGAGAAATATATCGATAATAGGAAGAAATAAATTCGAGTCGAAGAAAAAAATTTTGTCGCCGAAATAGACAGACGCGAAGCAAACGGGCGGACGTAAAATTAAGATTGAAATTTTTTTTTGTCATCCTGTTTCATCCGAACCGATTAATCGATCGTGGAAGAACTCTGTAAAGGCGAAGAAGAGAGGGAGAAGGAAGACGTTTATCACTCGCGTGTCGTCGAAACGAATGGGGCGGGGACTCATAGCCGAGCGGATAACACGAAGAGCGAAAAAACGTTTTACTCGTTTTGACACGGTGCCAATCGGATATGATCGGCATAAAAGCGGACGGCCGGATCACGTCAATTTACTTTTCGTGTCGCGCTTGGCAACTTTCTCTGAAATACGCGCGAGATACCCTTACCGATCTCTGCATTCGTTCCCTCGTTTTCTCCCGATTTTGACATCCGTTTCGGGAAAAAAGTTCACCGTTGATCGATATCGTACGAAATCGGCGACCACTTTTACTCGAACGAATCGATCGGATTCCTCCGACGATCGATCGATCGATCGATTACGCGTCAGAGCGTGTAAAACTACCAGAGAGACCGTTTAACTCGGGAAAGTGACTCGATCGGAATAATGGAGCCATCCAACCGATCGTTGCAACCTGTTCAATTATCGCCGATCATTGATCGCGTTGACCAATATATATAAATCGGCGGCTAGTTTTCCGCGCAATTTCGCTCGATTCGGAATTATCGGCGCGCGATATTTTCTTCGATCGAATCGTCCGTGCAAGCTCGATTTCGAGCGAAAGGAAATCTTGCTCGGGCCACGACACGCGATATCTTGCCGCTAATAAAAGAAAGAGGAGAGGATTGCCGCGAATTATTAACGGAGCGTATCGGAGAAAGCTGGGATGGAAAATTGAGCCCGTTTTGATGATGCGCCTTTTAGGATTCCCTTTTTCCTCGGATGGAGAAAAACTATCCGTGGATGATTCATTTTGACGTGAACGACAAAAGGAGGATTCGAAGCAAGATTCGAACGATACGCGAAGAAGTTTAATCGCTTGATAAATTTCTAAAGATCGACAAAGAATTTGAATATTGATAAAAGTAGCGAAGAAGCAGTGAATGTTTGCGATTTATTCGCGCGAAGAGGAGGGGGAAAAAAAAAGGAGAAGATGAAAAATCATGATCGAGCTCGCGTGGAAAGTTATTTTCGCATTAAAATTTTTAACACTGCTCGAGTTGACGGTTGAATCAGTTCTTTACACCCACTTGCTTCTTACTTCCTGCGTGTAATGGGCGATGATTTCCCTGAGTGAATTAAAACGAGCTTGAAATGATGGTCGTAGTGAAAGCGAGGGAGACCGTAGAAAAGGAATTTGGTACCCTTTTAATCCTCTTGTTCTTAACCACGACTCTCTCGCGCGTACCCTCGAGGACGGTTTTCTACCGATTATTCTTCTAGATCGTTTCATCGAAATTACTTTTCCCCGCTGAAATTCCTTTATCCACGATAACGAGATTTAAAAGTTTCTCGTATAAATTATTTATACAACTTAACATATTGATATCGCGATCGATAATTCTATCGTGATCTTGAAATAGAAAACTACCAACTTCAATAAAAAGGAGAATAACAAGAATTTGAAAACAGTTCGAATCTCGTATAAATTGAATTACAGAGAAGATTCTTCAAAAACATTTTCGATATTACCTTGGTTGAAATAATTCGCTGGTAAATTATCAATAATTAAAAGTTTCTACGTTTTATCTTGATTTTGAAATAGAAGACTATCAAGTTCAATGGAGAGAAATTTGAAATAATTCGAATTTTGTGTAAATTGAAAAAAACAAATTTTTACCGATTACAGAGAAGATTAAATATTTTCGAAATTATATTGGTTGAAATAATTCGTTGGTAAATTATCGATTTTATTAAAAGTTTGAAAGTTTCTACGTTTTATCTGATTTTGAAATAGAAGACTATCAAGTTCAATGAAGAGGACAAGAATTTGAAATAATTCAAATTTTTATCAATTACAGAAAAGATTTTAGAAATTACATTGGTTGAAATAATTCGTTGGTAAATTATCAATAATTAAAAGTTTCTACGTTTTATCCTAATTTTGAAATAAAGAACTATCAAGTTCAATGGAGAGGACAAGAATTTGAAATAATTCAAATTTTGTGTAAATTGAAAAGAACAAATTTTTACCGATTACAGAGAAGATTAAACATTCTAGAAATTACATTGGTTGAAATAATTCGTTGGTAAATTATCAATAATTAAAAGTTTCTACGTTTTATCCTAATTTTGAAATAAAGAACTATCAAATTCAATGGAGAGGACAAGAATTTGAAACAGTTCGAATTTTGTGTAAATTGAAAAAAACAAATTTTTACCAATTACAGAGAAGATTTTAGAAATTACATTGGTTAAATATTTTAAAAATTACATTGATTGAAATAATTCATCGGTAAATTATCAATAATTAAAAGTTTCTACATTTTATCCTAATTTTGAAATAAAGAACTATCAAGTTCAATGAAGAGGACAAGAATTTGAAACAATTCGAATTTCGTGTAAATTGAAAAGAAATTTTTACCAATTACAGAGAAGATTTTAGAAATTACATTGGTTAAATATTTTAGAAATTACATTGGTTGAAATAATTCATCGGTAAATTATCAATAATTAAAAGTTTCTACGTTTTATCCTGATTTTGAAATAGAGAACTATCAAGTTCAATGGAGAGGACAAGAATTTGAAACAGTTCGAATCTCGTGTAAATTAAAAAAATCAATTTTTACCGATTACCGAAAAGATTCTTCAAAAACATTCTTAAAGTTACGATTGAAATAATTGCAAAGAAAATTCGCTGATAAATTATTGCGTAAATACGATGTCAATAATTAATCATGAACGGGCCACCCGTCGCGATATCGTCCACGAGCGAAACCGTTCTCGCGTCGCGCCGCGGACGCCGATATACGTCGGGGATGAGTCGTAGAGGAGTGGTAGGGAGATGAAGTTTCAATCCCGCGAGTAGAAGTGGGTCGTTTCTCAACGAGAGGCGAAGTCGCTCGACGAGAACGCGTCGAGTACGCACTCGTTCGCTGTACTCAGTTGAGCACAGTCGTCTCCGATCCGCGCGGTCCACGATCCACGGATCTCTCCCCCCTCTGTTTCGTAAAAAAAAAAAAAAAAAAAAAAAAACCCCCGAAACCCCCCCCGTTTTCGTTCGAATTTCAACGGAAAAAAAAAAAAAAAAAGAAAGAAAAAAGAAAAACGAGACCAAGTCGCGTCGTCGTTTCGGAGCAACTCTCTTCCCAAGAAGAGGACGAAGAAGAGGACGAAGAAGTGAAAAGTGCGGAGCGAGAGGAAAGTGAGATCCATCCGCTCCCGATAAACGTGTGGAAAGTGGTGAAAATCCTTTGTTCTCGACCTCGTCCCTCCTCCCTTCTTTAAACGATAATACGATCCGACTCGCGCGTTGAAATCTCTTCCGCGGGATGAAGGATCATCGAGGACAAAAGTAGAAGCATCGTAAGATGAACGTCCGGGCAAGCGTGGCTCATTGATCGCGCCACTTTTCAACCTCGATACGCAGCCGCGAGGTGAAACGTCCGGTTCGAGGCGGTTGGTGGAACATGGGCGACATCCGAGTGCTGGATCCGAGGATGGATCCCCGTTTCGAGCTCTCGAAGCAATCCCGACCCTGGCCCCCGATGTACCGCAGCCACCCGGCCGCGGCGGCGGCGGCGGCAACCGGCAGGGGGCCGTCGTTCTGCTACCGTCCCGTGGCCCTGGACGCGATGGCCCCCCAATGGATCGCGCCCCACGTGGCCGACTACAATTACGTGCCCGCGAGGCTAAGCGCGGCGAACTCGAACAAGGGCCGCGACTACTACTACTTGGCGCCGTTG
>NW_006263721.1:399628-401425 GCF_000469605.1 Apis dorsata | reverse complement strand
CTCGGTGGGAAGGACGAGGTCGTTGGAGGATGTGAGGAGCGAGGCGAGCGAGTGGGAGGATTATCAGGACGAGAACGGGAATCATTTGCAGAGGAAGAGCTCTAAGAACGGGGGTATGTGCAGGCAGGGGAGGCGGTCGATGGAGAATCTTCTGGACGTGGAAACGGCGGACCGCGTGCACGAGTTGAACACGTTCGACTCGAGGGTTGGGGGACGTGGCTGCAGGAAGACCGAGGATGAGAGGAGGAACGAGAGGCCGGGAAGAAGACGCGGCAGTTACATGGTTTGTTGGATACACTTTACGGAAGGGAATTATTATTAAATTCGATGTGAACTTTTTCCTTCGATCAAACTCGATTATTATTACAGGTATATGAAATTACGTATATAGATTGGAGAGCCTCGATGATTAAATCGGTTGTTCGCGCGCGATCTCGTTTCTTCGTTTTTCTTAGAACTTTATTAAAAACTAATTTTCCAGATCCATTTCTCCCCACCGTTAGTCTCAACGCCTGTCAAAGTAGTTTTGTTAGCGCGAATGGTTCCGGTAAAACTACTTTTACTTCGAAACTTCGCTTCGATTCGATCCCCGATCGGTTGCACTTACCGCGGATAAACGGGTAGATTTAAGATTTAATGGAAAGTGTTCCACGAGTTTATCGCTCCAGTTTCTAATGGTTCCAACGCCTCGGTTCCGGAAGTCCACGTACGCTCGCCAATAAATTACGCTCGGGAACTAAATCGTAACGGAATCATATCACTTTGTATACCGGCAATCGTTGTTCGACGCTAGGCCACCTGCTCCTATCGATCGGGAAAACGGAATAATTCTATCGATTTATCTTCGATCTCGCTTGCAAAGTACTTTTCAACGTAATCTCTGTTATTACTTCGGTTACCGATCGAAAGCCAGTTACAACGTAACGCGTCAGGCAAGAAACGAGATATCCGACTTGGAAAACTTTTATTCCCGTCCCGTTCCACCAGATCTTCTCTTTTTAAAGTATCGTTGGTAATTTTGAGAAAGAAAATTTTTTTAATCGTTCCGACTTCCTCATACCGATCGATCCTTATTAAAATAATAATGAACCGTTGTTAATGAACCGTAATTTTACTTGACCGTGGGTAGAAAGTGTTCCCGATCGGTGACCTCGAGTTAATGCACCGTTACTCGTTCATTAAAGGAGAGAAAAAAAAAGAAATCGATTCCATCATCGGGAACAATATTCATAGATCGCTTCCGTTCATAGATCTTCGATCGTTTCACGTTCGAAATTCGTCCGCTTAATTTCTCGTTTCAGGCATCGCTGACCCGATCTTTCCTTTAAATGTTTAGAAATTTAATCGACTCGAGGGACGAAATAGTCATAATCGAGTCATAAATCGAGTTTTTAAATTATTTTTAACTATTGGGTAGTTAATAGACCGTTCGAATATCGAGTTTGAGGGAGCATCCGCGCTCGAAATAATGAACGGAAATCGATGAATCGGAGAGATTAGACAAAAATCGTGGATGATTAGATGATTTGAATCCGACGGAACGGATTTTCGTCGGTCGAGCAAGATCACTCGAGGACAATTAAAACACGGACACTTTCGAAAAAGCATTTTTCTAGTGAAAGTGAATCCGCTAGTTGTGCAATCCGAAGGCGCGAACGAGGACGAGCCGAACGACGCCGGCTTCCGTTTAGAACACGATATTTTTGTTTACAGCCTATGGGATTATGTATGGAAAGTGGAAGTGGCTTATGGAAAAGTAGTCGTTTCGAGTTTAATTATCGTTGCGTTCGTGCCACG
>NW_006263721.1:395309-399365 GCF_000469605.1 Apis dorsata | reverse complement strand
TTTTCCTTTTTTTTTTTTTTTTTTTTTTTGCAAAGTATCGTTCCTATCAATCATACTGGATATCGAAATGATTTCAATAGAATGGTAAAAATTTTTGTATTTATACTTTGGCTTACGATTTATTACGTTATTTTATCTAGCAAAATTTTAAAAAGTTTGTCAATTCTTGGTTATCGGTTGAACCAATTTACCTACCCATTATTAATCACAAATATTTTACGGATTATTTCGTACTTTTCACCATTTCACAAACTTGTCAAGTTTTTTGTTGCCTATATACTAAATGTAATTTCAAACACCTATTTCCTTCGAATAAAATTTTAGCGAGAAAATCGATCGTAAGAAATTGCTATTAATTCTGCATCAATGTTTTTGCAATGTTTTGCATGATAAATTATTAAAAACGCATCCTGGGTGATTTTTATTGCTATTTATATAGGCCGCAAGGACTTTCGAATTTGTCCACGAAAGAGGAGAATGGTTGAACCGTGACCAATACGCGCGAGTTACATAGTAAACTTCTTAACGCCCGAGGGGGAGCATCGTTTGAACTATTACGTGATCTATCGGTGGAAAGGCCTCTGGTTTGGAAAAAGTATTCTCCGATACCGGTTGGATCGGCGGCTCGATAAGAACTCGTTGGATGCAAGTGACTTATTAAATTGCTCTTTCTTGCGTTCCAGTTTCGTTTCGTTTCTTTCTTTCTTTCTTTCTTTCTTTTTTCCCTTCCGCGATTTGTGGGCAAACTAGTTCCTCAAATCCTCCATACATACATTATCTACTCGCGAGTAATTGTTTTTCCGAGTTGAATTCGTGAGTTATGAATTATGAATTACCTGTTTTCCTCTTCGTAATATATTTGTTTCTTTTGGTATGCAAAATATTCTTTCCTAATTCCTCAAACGTTATTATAATTAACTTACGGATCTCAAATATTTGTTTTATATATTGGGATATTTCACATAAATAAGAGTTAATTATCGGATCTTCAAAAAGTTGGTTTCTTTTCAAAAAGTTGCAGGTTCTTTTTTCTAAAATTTTATATCGATTCCTTATTATTTTTCTCGCTTTAAGCTTCTTAAGCAAAATCGGCGATGAAATAGTGTGAATTTCGAGCGGTGAAATTCGCTTACACGCGTTTCGAAAGTTCCATTCCTGCGAAAGAAACCCCGCGAGACTGTCCACGATACTATTAAGCCTCGTCTCGTATCTTCGATATCCTGAAACGGCCTCGCGTTGAAAAAGTATGTCGCAACCCAGATCCGCGACACTGGGGACTGGTTTCACCGGAATTCGCCGCATATCCTCTACATTCTGACGCTCTTAACAATGATCAACGTTTATCCTCGACGATCCATCCGAGAGAAAGGACAAGGAGGCTTCCTCGTCTCGACCGGTTCCTCGTCAAGAGTGAAAACATCTTGTTCCACCATTTATTCCGAAACGCGCCCGAAAATCGTCGATTTTCATCGTCTTTTGTGGAAAAATGTAGGAAGCTCGATGTTTCACTCGCGTTGTAACAAACTCGAAGAGATAACATTGCGAGTAAAAACGAAGGAATTAATTTTTTCGAGTATCGTCCCAACGACGCTTGGACGTTTCTAACGATTGCGCCAAGATTCTTGTAAAACAATTTTCATCGAGACACGGCTCGTTGGATAGTCCTCGAGGATGCTTGATCGAAGACCTTCGCTGTTTCCTTCGTCAATTAATCTTAATCTTTATTTTTTTTTTCATGGTTATATCCTCTGTGGAGGATATTTCCGTTTTCACAGTATCGAATTAATTAATTCGTTTCACTATCGAAAGTTGCAAATGGGGAAAAAATCTTCGTTCGTTGACAATTTGCACGATAATGAATTATTCGTGAAAATTCGAATTCGATGAAATTACTCTTCGTTTTTACGTTAGATGCAACGAGTGATTAAGATGGAAATTCGATGTTGGAGTTATTTTGGGAATGCCGAAAAGCTAAATGTTGTTTCGACACGGGTGAAACTTCAACTTACCAAGTGGATTAATTTCTGGCGTGTGTTGTGGCACAATTTCTCGATTTTCGTGCGGTGACCAGTTCGCAACAATTAAAAGAGGAACGAGGAGATAATTGACGGGTTGAGTGACCCGCCAGCTAGAAACTAGGCTTCTGATTTCAGATCCATTGAAATTGGTTTCTCGGATGGTTTACTCGCGTCTCGTTTCCGGATCATTAAACGTTGTCCGAAAGAAAGCCGAATCATCGATGAAATTTTTTCGCGCAAAGTTGGTGGAAAGACGAAAACGGGGCCCTTTCAACGTCCTCGTTGCTTATCGCCGTTCCTCTCTCTCTCTCCAATTTCGTATTATTTTCCGAACGAAAATTTTCGTCGATTATTCCGTTTCTCGCATCTCGAAAACGGAATAAATCCAGCGCAAAACGGAAATCGCTTGGTATAATAAGAGTTTATTGACAGTCATAAGCGTTCGACAATAGCTCGTAAAAGGGGACTTAAAGATTAGATCATAATTGTGTATTCGATTATTTTTCATATTAATTTCTTTTTCGCTTAACCCACTGTTACATAGAGTATTAGCGGTTCGCTTATATTACTATTCCCTCGACGAGCAACACAATACGGCGAACATTGATGGAGAAACGGTGTTCGTGACTAAGCAGCAAGCGTTACTGATGTTCCTCGAAACCGTTCTCCACCTGTCTCGTCCTAGATCTTTCCTAGATTTTTTTCACCTCCAGGAGGCCCTCCAACGTCCGCAAACATCGAAACTTGCTACCGTTCGAGCGAGTAATAATCCCGCCTCGGTTTTCTCATCGAGATGACACGCGAAGTGAAAAAAAAAAGATAAAAGAAAGAAAAAAGAGGGAGAAGAGATAGAAGAGGAATATTTTCAAATAAAATTAAAGCGAATTCTCTTTTTGTTTTTTGTTCAACTTTTAATTTTTTAGAAATCGGTTGAAACAACGGGGGGGATGTTTAGAAAGGTTGCTTCGAAGGTGGCGTAAATCGAACGGAACGTTCGTTCGAATCACGGGGGGGAGGGGATTATCGCGGGAAATCAAACGTCCATCTCGTTGTGCAACAAAATTATTAGCTGCGTGTAAAATTAATGGATACAACGCTCGAGAATAATAATCGTCGTTGCATCAATCATATCGTGTCGTCCCGATCCGCTGATTCTTAAACCTCGCCGCGAATCAAAATTTCCCTTTCCTTTACCATTGTTTACTTTCACAACGATGTTCAACGAACGATAAACCTTTTTTCTTTCTTTCTTCCTTTTTTCTTTTTTTTGTTTCGAATCATCCGTGTTCCGTAATCGAAGGCTAACTTGCTTCAATATCGATTTTAATTCATTCGTCCAGCGTGATATTTCCAGGAGGCAAGATAATTAACATATTTCGCTATTTATATATATATATATATTGATCCTTTCACCACGAAAAGCGAATATATATATATACACGTTCAACACAAACATAATCGAGTAATAAATTATTAAAAGTCTATTTTCATTGCTATCACGGTTAATTATAAAGTATTTAAACGAATATTTATTTTCTATTAAGAACATTACCTTCGTTATATATCTTCAGTTTCGACCAGTTTCCACACAGGGAAGAAATAATAAACGTAAAAAGAGATCGACGAACGGAAGATAAGAGAGATTCAGTGCCAGCTACTCGTTCGTTTTAATTGCCCCTATCTGGAGATAATCGCGGAACGAAGACCTCGATTATCTCGAAAGTAAAAGGATAGGGAGGCATGCAAATCATTGTGCAAGAAAGAGCCGCAAAACCATCCGGATTTTCTAGGGTTTCAGGAGAAAAATTGAAAATTTATCACGGATCTTTTATCTCTCTATGGAACGTTGCCAACTTTTTCGCAATCGTTGCTACGTCAACTACGTCTAAATCGGCCCGTATGACGTTATAGGAGATCGAGGGAACGATTGAGAAGGAAGGATTTAACGAGCCGCCCTGTGAAACAGATATGCAAAACTGAGTTACGACACGATACTTGGAAGATTGTTTGATTGTCCCGGTTGCGGATATCGAACCGT
>NW_006263721.1:393671-395150 GCF_000469605.1 Apis dorsata | reverse complement strand
TTTTTTTTTTTTTTTTTTTTTTTTTTTTTTTTTTATTATTATTACGGCTGCTAATTCATCGAGCCGTTAAATAAACCTAACGATCTATCTTCAGAAATGTCAACTCATAGCTGGTTCGACTCTTCTATTACCAATCTTCGAATAATAATAATGATAGTAATTATTGACGAGAGAGAATTTGCGATTAAACCCATCATGGATGATAAACCGCCTCGAGCAGGGAACCTCGCGAGGGGAATTAGCATACAAGTAAACACAGGTGATTGTGTGTAGAAAAGAGAGGCGTTAGAAATCCTTTCAAGGTCTGACTTTCTAATTCTCCTCGAGTTTTCGTCGCTCGTTACCCGTTCCCCGATCCCAAGGTACTTACTCGTTCTTTCCTTCCTTCGTCTTTCGTCAGCGAACGAACTGGTTCAAAACGGAAAAGTATAACCCCGAACAAGTCACTTTTCTGACGTCAAGTCCGTTATATGTAATCAAAATACTTTTCAATTAGAAGTTTAATTACAAGCTTTCTACGAATAGTAATCGCAACGAACTGTGTACGATAAAATTTTTTACTTTTCCATTCTACGACATTTCTGATAATTTTTGAAGTAGTAGAACGAAATAACGGAAATATATTCGATATTTCATCGATAAAATTCTTTGGAATTCTAATGGAACCAAAGAGTAAGATATCCACAAGTTATAGATGAAAAATCTCGAAATATGTAATTTCGAAGTACGAATACGACAAGTGTTATTTAAAATATATTCGTGGATCGCAATTTCACATGAACCGGTTGAAATTTTCGAGTACTAGTACGTTTAATGTTTTATCTTGAATATAAATATCTATATAATTATTAATTTTTTGAAATCTCTTATTATATAACGTTCTTTACCATTATTATTATTATTTATTATCGAATCGGCAAAATTCTTTTCCTTGCGTCGCAAATTCCAGACAAACGGAGACAAACGCGATTCACAAATTGAATTCGATTTCGATCTCGTTCGCAGCAAGAACCGAGGCCGGAACTCGATGCCAGCAACGGAAGCAGCAACGGTGGAAGGCCAAGATTCGTCCCTGTGACGGCGCTCGAGGATGTCCAAGCTGTACGATGCGCGGAATTCCACCCCCATGGAAAATTGTACGCTGTGGGATCGAACTCGAAGACGCTGAGAATATGCTCCTATCCAAAGCTTCACGATGTCAGGTAAGAAGAAGATTTTACTTCGATCTCGCGAGTCGATGATCGACGATCTTACTTCTTTAATTTATACGCGATCGATTCATCTTCATCGATTTTCACTGTTGTTGCCGTTGAACTTAATCTCTTTTTAAACATACGCTTACTTTTCTCTTCGTTTCTCTTTCTGTTTATTCGCGATTATTTATACGTTAGAATTAACGATCGACATTCTTCTATATATTTATTGAAATCGTTCATCTCTACGAACGCGTAATTTATATTAATCCAGAAAGCAATTTTG
>NW_006263721.1:392766-393513 GCF_000469605.1 Apis dorsata | reverse complement strand
TTTTTTTTTTTTTTTTTTTTTTTTCATTTTTTTCCATCTTTTTTTGAAATTCAATCAAATTGGATTCGTATATGGATGATCGAAACGAGGCGAAGAGAAATCTTTCGAAATTTATATCGATGATTTACAAGATTAAAGTTTCTATTATACATGATTTATTTTATTTTATATTCATATCGTATATATTCTTATTCTTTATTACCGAGTAGCAGGAATTTACGACGTACACTCATTCCACTTTGCTGTTTTACTAGTAGTAATTTGAATTATATTTCTTTGCATGGCTGAATACAATACTTACAGTGACGCACATATATGTACATATGCATTTTACATCGAGTACGGGAGAAGAGATACGCGATTCTTGTTGCAAAAGAAGAAAATAGAAATCGACGTGGTATCATTCGCGTGCTATTTACAAGCGTGTTTCGATCGTCGTCATCTTTGAGGCGAGGTTTAAATTCGCGCAGAGCGGACTAATTTTACGCAAGCGTGCTGGCTTAACGAACGACGAAGGCCTTCATACCAAACGGAGCATTCCTCGATTCCTTCGCGCGAGATTCTCTTATTGTCCGCAATCGCGATTCGATCTCTCTTTCTCTTATTCTTCCCCCTCCTTCTACTTCCATCCATCCCGTTCTCTTCGGTTGAACCTCTGAACGAATTTCATTTAAGATTCTTAACCAGAACCGTGAAATCATCGTTATAGCATTGTAAATAATAATCATCTCTCGGATTCTTAGTTCT
>NW_006263721.1:388580-392683 GCF_000469605.1 Apis dorsata | reverse complement strand
TTTTTTTTTTTTTTTTTTTTTTTTTTTTTTTATGAAAAGAAACAGGATTCTCAACACTTGTTTTTTTTTTTTTTAATTTCAATATTCTATCCACCGAGCGGGATACTGTTTATTTCGCAATTTGAAAAAAATTAGAAAATATCTTGATTCTTTTAATATAGATTAAGAGTAATGGAAATGACGAAATAAATTAGTTTTCTCGAACGAATCGTTAAAAGAAAAACGTTCTATTTATTTTATTCGTATAATAAACGTATAACAGCAGATTGGATTAGAGATAAAAGCATTGCTCGCTATATTAGTTTTACTTATCTCGTCAAATTTTCTATTCCAGTTGAAATGAAAGTTTAGAATTAGTTCTGTTTTTTTTTTTTTTTTTTTTTTTTTGATTTTTAAATATTCTTCGTTCTATTTCTACTCTTTTAATATCAAAATTTATTTTAAGATCAACAACTTTCTGTACAATTCGTTACAATTCTTCGATTCCATAGATGGATAATCTATATTTTTTAACACTGATATTGCATCCGATATTGAACTTATAAATTTATATTCGTATAAATTTACATCACTGGTGTGTACGGTGTGTTAATGACTTCCATATATTCCCGCGTAAAACTATTCTCAAACGAAGAATCGTGATGATGAAAGCGAGGTGAAATACCTCGGGTCTAGAGTATATTTCAACATAGGGTCGTAAAGAATCGTGACTCTTTAGATCTTGTCTCTCGAGAGATGATAGTCGTTAGGGTAATTCTCACAAAGTTTACACCCGCTAAAAAACGAAACGACGCCACCAGTGAGCGTTGGGTGTTACGTTATGCGTTAAGATTAATATTTACAACGAGGTGAAAGTACAAAGCGTAGAGTTTACGGGGCAAAGTTAGACGAACGGAACGAATGTAAATTAAGAAAATTTTCAGAATACTTCTTGTTCTACGCAACTTGTATGAAACTCTTGCGATGGAATGGAAGAAGACGCGAGTCTCGTTTAAAAAAAAAACCTTTCTTTCCTGTAATTCTACGTTTTTCCTCGAGTAATCCGGGATGATGGTTGTTCGCGACAGTTTAATTTCAAACTCGTGATAGAATTGCAAAGGAAATCTTTTTTTACAACGTAATGCTAGGTTTACGAGCAGACATCGAAGACAAGGAAAAATTGGTCGTTAGAAAGTCTGATCGCTCAATTATCATCTATCCATAATATAATCATTTAGATTATCGATTTTAATTTTCGAATTTTAATAACGTAATATACGATCAATATGTGCTCTCAATTTTAATTAAAATAATTTTTCCGTGTTAATATAGATACAGTCTTTCTTTATAAACTCGTTATAAACTAGTAACATTTGAAATTATAAAATTTCTTCCTTATTCCTTCCGCTAAAAAATATTATGTATTTTAAATAAATGTCTTAAATGTCTTAAATCGGATAAAGCCTTTCTCGATTACTCTTTTCCTCGACGTCGCCTGTCGAACCATTTCGATCTACCCCGGAACTTTCCTCGAAACACAAATTCCTCGATTACTCAGCCGCTTTCTTCCATCTCTATAATCACAGAATGTCCACTAGAAATTTTTCCATCCGTGCAAATTATAATGAGAAAAAAGAAGGAAAAAGAAGAAAAAAGTGTCAGTGAGAAATCTATCGTTTCATTCGTCAAGGTATTCGTGTTTTTCCGCGCTGTTCACTCGATTCTTATCCGCAACCGTTTCACACACACACACTGTTTCTCCCTCGGCGTAAATTGGAACGTGATAAACTCGAGGTGTCGCGACAGCGGTTGATCGATAAGGGAAAAGAGCAAGATCTCTTCGTTTGTCGCGAAGCGTTTATCACAAAAACAGCCAATTTGATGCGGTTTCTCGCCATCGATCCCATTTTTTCGAAGATATAGAAAAAGAGCGAAAAGAACTAGAAACTCTTCTAGTTCTAGTAAAAATAAAAACTTTTTATTTTTTATTTTTTCTTTCAGAATCAGATGAATTTAAATTTAAATTTTTCCATCCAAATTTCACTTATGTATGAAGTCGGTGTAGAAATATAGTTTAAAAATTTAACAATTAAAAAAAGATTATTAACCGTCATTTTCTCTTATTTAAAGAAGCAATTGAAACTGTAATTAACTTTCATTAGAAATTTTACTTCTCGCAATTTGTCATCTTTTCCCTTTCATAAGTTTTTGCTTTTGTTAAAATTGTTGTAAAAAGTAGATCATGCTTTCCTCTTTCGGATGGAGGCTTAAAAATACGAAAACACTTTCAGAAAAGAGAATTGAAAAAAAAAAAAAGAAAAAACAAAATCCTCCGTCGTGTGTTAAAACGCTCCTCCTCGAAGAACAAGTTGCAAAACATCCACCCAGCCATTCCAGTTTATCATAATTGCAGTTTCACCGGAGATAGGCCGCAATTTTGCATGTTGCTCCATCAGTCCGCCGGATTCACCGTGAACGCCTTCGACCGAGCCAACAGTTTCCTTCGACGTGGCTCTCCAATCTTTGGAGAAAGTAACACGCGTTACGATTCTAATGGACCGATTGAAAATCCCCCCTCCCGATCGAATCCTCTCGAGGCCGAGATCGTTGTTGGCCCCGCCGATAATTTCGAACACGCGATCTTCCTCGCGTGTTCCTTCCACGGAAGAAGAAAGTGAAGAAAGATCTGTGCCAGGGGAGGAACGGGGGAGGAGTCGAGGGGATCGAGATCGATTTTGAACGGGCCAACAACCTCGAGTAAAATAATCCGCGATATCGCGTTGAGAGAAAACTTGCAACGAGTTAATTAAAATCGCGAAAAGAGAGGAGGGGAAGGAGGAGGCTGGTGGTGTGAAAGCTGCTGTTGTTTGCTCCTGTTTCGACAATCGTATCGACGATCGACGATCTCCCTCTCTCCCTCGTTTCCACGGCCGAAACGTTGCCGCGATCTCGGCGGATGGATGCTTGCATCGTTCAATTAAGGACGATGCGCAATCGTGTCGGATGGGAACGAAGAAAGGAAACGAGGTTGAAGGAAAGTGACGCATGAGAACTAGGGAGGGTGCCACTCTTTTCTCGCGAGTTGGATCGTTGTCGATCGTTCGAGTTTCTTCTTTCTGTCGTTTTAATTTTGTGGGTCAATAAGGATAAACAGAATAAAATTTTCTCCTAGTAATTGGCGACAAAATAATTTAAATATACATTCTCTGTCGAGCCGTTTCTTTCGAGAGACATTTTTTTTTTTTATTCGAATTTAACGATCGATATCTTTAGCTTTAAATTTTCTAGCGTCGAAATGGAAAGCTGCGGACGAACAAGAGTGAAACGCAATTCGCAATCCGCGTGATTTATTTAGTTGTTTTGCCGGTGATACTTGAGCGGTGAAATGGAACAAGCGTGTTACGATCGCTCGATCGAGAAACAAACGAACGAAAGAAATAAAATGATGGATAATTCGGTGTTTTCGTTTCAGGGAGGATCACCAGACGTATCAGCCCACAGTTCTCTTCAAGAGAACGAAGCACCACAAGGGCTCGATATATTGCCTCGCGTGGACCCCGGATGGCCAGTTGATGGCGACTGGAAGCAACGACAAAACTGTCAAATTGATGCGCTTCAACGCCGACACGTCAAATCTCGAAGGTAATTCTCTCTATCCGGAGAGATTAAAACCACCATCAAGTTAAAAAAATTTCACATCCTTCTTTCTCTTCCAACATTTTTCACCCACTGTCCCACTAACAACGACGAGTTCAATTTCATCGTATCGATACTTGCTCTCAAAATGGCCGTCATTTACTTTCAACTTCCTACTTGTCATTCCGCCTCTCTACTACTATAATTCTTGCGTGTAACGTAACTCTTGGAAAAAAAAAAAAGAAAAAGTGAAAGAGAAAAACCATCTTCCTTTGACACACGATTTCGTTTCAGGTCAAGAAGTGGAGCTCACGATGCACGACGGCACGGTTCGCGATCTGTGCTTCCTGGAGGATACCTCGAACAAGTCGAGTTTGTTGATCAGCGGCGGTGCCGGTGATTGCAAGATCTACGTCACCGATTGCGCCACCGGCACCCCATTCCAGGCGTTGAGCGGTCACAGCGGACACGTGCTCACCCTGTACAAT
>NW_006263721.1:387396-388341 GCF_000469605.1 Apis dorsata | reverse complement strand
GGGGAGGCGCGATGTTCGTGAGCGGATCGCAGGATAAAACGGTCAGATTTTGGGATCTTAGAACGAGGGGGTGCGTGAACATGGTGACGCCTGCGACGGTACCTGGCAGCAGGGTTAGTTCAGTTCCATTTTAAAGCAGGTCATGTCTTTCTTTCTTTTTTTTTTTTTAGAATCCAAAATCTGAAGGATCCGAGTGTCGAAGAGATTCAAAAAAAGCTTTTGATTTCTGATTCTGTCAAAAAATATTCCAAGATCTATTTATCGATCGCTCTTCGTTTCTCGACTTGACTTCAGATCCATCGACTAGTGTTTCTTCAGATATACTCAGTTAGTGTTTCCTGTCATTAGCCCCGATTGGAGGAATTCTTTCCAATCCAATGTGTATATACACGATTAAAAAAAAAATATATATATATATATATATAATATAAAGTAAATAAGATAAACGAAATAAAATAAATCGATGCGGAAAGGGTTTCTGTAATTCATAATCCAGCATGCATCGACGACGACATCGACTTTTTTCGTTGTTTAAGTTTCGTTTTTCAGTTCTGCGTCCGATAAAATTTTCGACCCACGTTTTTCGAATCGCACCATCGCCCTCACACGAACGTCACGTTTCTACACGTCTTTCTCCCTCTCTCTCTCTCTAGTTCGCATCTATCTAGTTTCATCCAAGGATCGAATTTTTATCGGACGTACACGAAAAGAGGATGGAACGGAATCAGTATCGCGTGTCTGATCAGCATTTGATCCCGTTGCAGGTCGGAAGTCCGGTAGCGGCGCTCTGCGTCGATCCATCGGGACGTCTTCTGGTATCCGGCCACGAGGACAGCAGCTGCGTCCTCTTCGACATTCGAGGCGGTAGAACCGTGCAATGCTTCAAGCCTCACGCCGCTGACATACGAAGCATACGTTTCTCCCCTTCAGCTTACTACTTGCTCA
>NW_006263721.1:375834-387356 GCF_000469605.1 Apis dorsata | reverse complement strand
GGTTATGATAACAAGCTCGTTCTAACCGATCTGCAAGGTAAATTTTTTTTTTTTTTTTACTTATACTTTATTCTCGATGATTTTCTCTTATCTGTTTTTAATTAAAAAGTATATGTACTATTTGTTAAAATATTTCGTAGGTGATTTAACGATGCCGTTACCAAGCGTGGTCGTCGCGCAACATCAGGACAAAGTAATATCCGGACGATGGCACCCAACGGAATTCTCGTTCCTCAGTACTTCCGCTGACAAGACGGCAACACTGTGGGCTCTGCCACCTGTTTAGACGGACAAACGTCGATGACACGCGTTTGTTTCTTATTCGTAAACACTTTTTTTTTTGAGGAACAATCGCACTTGTTACACACGTATCGATCGCGATCGTTCGTCCTTTTTTCTCCCTCGTAACAATCGATAATATATCGTAATATAATTTTGACAAATGGAACGAAGCGAATTTGTGAATCTTTCTTTCTTTTTTTCTTTTTAATCCGAGAGAGAAATCCGGACGAGAAAGAATCGTTAAACCGGATACCGGGGGAACGAACGATCGTGAATCGTATCGAGCGAGGCGTATTAAATCAGGAAGAAAAGTTTTTTTTTTTTTTTTTTCACGTGTTCACGCATAATTCAACCATGACCAATTAAAGTTTTCTGAAACACGTTGAATCAAAAATGCCGCGCGTGTGAGAAACAATTAAAACCGCGCGAAGGAACATTGTTAACGGTGTTATTAAGTAAACGTTACACGCTTCGAGAGCCTCGGATGAGAAGGAGTGAAAGTGCATTTTCGCGTAGAGACGATGTAGTATCGAGCGTTCTAGGCGTTATAACCATTTATATCGACGACGAGTCATCGTCTGAGTAGGAATCATAAGACTGCGGAAGAACCGACAAGGAAACTTCGTCATTGCAAGTATTTACGAGTCACGATGGTGAGACGTATATGTATTACATCGTATACGAGAACGAGAGACATCCTAGTTTTTATTTCGAAAAATATTTTCGAGAGCGTATTGAAAACTATCGTGAGCGTATTTCTTTATCGATTATTACCGCGTAGCATTTGTCTTCTATCTGTTTTTTTTTTTTTTTTTTTTTTTTTTTTGTATAGAATTTCTTTTCGCGATCACGTGTTTTGTCCCGGTGTACCTTCGGTAAGTATGAAAAGTATTCGCGCATCGATTAATTACAATTAAAACGGTTTATACAGTTATATTCCTTTTGAAGTATTTAAAAAGAAATATGTAAAAATATTTCTTTCAAATCGATATTTGTTTTTTTGTTTTTTTTTTTTCGTTACATTTACGAAATTATCGATAAATTGAATGCACGGTAATACACGGATATTTATTCAATTTGTTTTGCAACAACATCTTGGAAAATATATGTAAGAAGCATTTTTCTTTACAAATATCGATAAATATAATTGTATAATGTTTTAATTGTAGTCGTTGTGAATAACTTTTTCTTACTCACTGTACATTTAGCATAGAGTTAAAACACGATAATCACGGGAAACAAAAGCAAAAAAAAAAAAAAATATTCCCGATAATAACGTAATCACACCCTTTGTAATTTTTAGATTCTTAATGCTCTCTTCCTTTTACTCGATTACTTCCTTTTACTTTATTACTTTACGTTGCAAATATTTTTTTTTTTAGAATTATTCGTGAAAAAAATACTTGTAAATTTTACTTACCCATTTCGATTCTATCCGCTTGTGTGTGATGCGTGTATGTGTATGTGTATGTGTTTTTTTTCTTTTCTTTTTTTTCTATTTCATCTTCTCTCATTTGCTGTATTAGTCGTAACGATTATCGTTTTTCTTTTTTTCTTATTTAAGGATTTTTCTCTTTTTTTCTTTTTTTTTTTTCTCTCTCTCTAATTTAAATCGTTTTGAAGCGTTTCTTCCCACCAAATCGTCGTCCCTGTCTTATCGATCCCCCGAAGTTACGCCAAATATTCGCATATTACGCATATTATAATATATAAATACCTATCTCATATTAAGAGGAAATACAACATATACGTACGCTCATTATTAATCGCTATTTTTTACCAAGAGGATAAGACGAGATTCTCTCTACGAGCGTCGAAGAAATATAAGGGAAGGGAAGGGAAGGCTCGTCGACGTTTCGGAAACGTCGCGAAAACAAAGCGACTAACGCGTGACCAAGCCGCGTTTACATAGGTTTACGTCGTCGCTTGTCGCAATCGCCAAAGCTGTGTGTGAAAAATCCCTGGAAAATAAAGGGGAAAGGGGGAGAAAGTGTCGCGCCGCTCGATAGATAGGCGAGCGAACGAATCGCATTTTTTCCTTGTACATACATAAACGCACGATTTCCTCGAGCTATTCGCACGATCGGAGCAAGCGTTAATCGTGGTCTCTCTCTCTCCTTTTGTTCTCCATCCTCGAGACGAACATCGACGGCGAGTATCGTTCGTCTTTCTACGCTCGTCATCCGCATTCATTCGCATCGAATCCAAGCACGTTAAAAGCCTCTTTCTATGCACACACACGTATATACGCCCCGATACGATACGAAGAGAGATGATGGAAGAGAAACAGGAACCGAATTGTGAGAAACAGCGATGATAAAACGATAATAAAACGCACGGAGACGCCAAGACGTTTGATCGATCTGATTGCGCGAACGGTCGAAGGGAAGAAAGCGTGATCGAATGATTTGAGCGATGGCAGAAGTGGTTTCGTTCCCGTATGCATGATGCTGCCTTAAGATCGAGTCGAGTCGAGTCGAATCGAATCGAATCGTTTCGTTTCATCCGAAATGAGTAAGAACGTGTTATTCCTCGCGATCGATCGTGATCGAGATGATCGGTGAGGATGTAAAGAAAACGAAAACGAGAATGTCCGCGAGCATCTGCTTTCGTGTAGCAATTTGTCGTGCCTTCTGTCGTGACTGCTTTCGGCGATTCACACACTTATTTTTATATTTTTCGCATCCTCCTCCTCCTCCTCCTCCTCCTCTTCCTCATCCGTTTCTATCAATCCTCTCTCTCTTTCTCTCTGCCCTTACCGATTTCAGATATTAAGAATCAAGACAATTCGACGATTCTAAATATAATCCTTCATCCCGTCGAATTCTCGTAAAAAAAAAAAAACGCTGAAGTAAAGGAAAAATCTCTTCGCTATCTCGTACGATAATTACCGTATTATAATATAAATATATATACATATGATATACATATAGCATAACTTATAACTTTGTACTTTTCCTGTAGATACGACATAATACTGTCACGTCTAATTTAAACAATAAAATTTACGTTATTAAACCATGTTATTTTTATCATCGACTGCGTTCATAAATGCGTGACTTTAAAAATGGATCTTAAAAAAAAAAAATACATCCGTAGCGAATTAATTCTTCGATCGACGCGATCGAAGCAATCGAGCAAGTTAATAGATCCATGATTTTTAATACATAGACGGAGAATTAACCTCCCTCTCGAGTAGAGAGGATACCTGGATCGTCGATTTTTCGAAAATTTCCCATAATAACCGGGCAATCATGCAATCTTCCACCCACAATGAGTTTGCCATAATTATGCCATGGAATTCCATGGAACCGGTGCCGCTCCAGTTTATGAAATTTCAAATGGACAGAGGATTTTTCGACGCCCATTCTATATCCTTAGGGAAAATTGGAAAGAATTCTTATAACGATCCCATGCTAAGATCTCTCTTGTCCAAGCGACAAACGTACTTTAATACGAATAAGTATTGAAAAATGGCCAGTTGGAATTAATTCTTTGCACTCCAGGCTCGATCGAACCAGCAACTCCAGACTCAGACCCGCGTATTCGGTGGCTTCATAAGATTACCATAAGATAATTACTCATAAGATAAGATTACACTTCGTAAGATTATACGTAAAGAGCTTAGGAACCTATTTACGAAGCGATACTCTAAAAAAATCAAACTTAAATAAATATTGTCGCTGTTCAAATTACAACAATCCCAGTGGTGACGGAGAGTCACCGTTGGAGAGCAAAGGGTTAAAAAAACTCGCTTCAAGAGACCCATAAAACTGTTTAGAGATTCGTCGAACTCGGTCTCTGTGTCGGTTCGCAAATATCCTTGGAAATCGTGACCGCGGGCCAAGGCACCCTAATTGATGGGGCGCCAATGGATGCGCGGGTCCGTTTCCCTTCTGTTGTTCCACCACCACCACCTACGATTCCTACCCTCTGGCTGGAGGATCCGCGCATCCTCCACGTTGCACAGACTCGAGGAATGCCCCCCGAGCTGGCTTCGTTCCGTAATGTTACGTTTTTTGGACGTAAGAGACGGGAGAGACACTGCCACCCCGGGCTGTGCGATTCGAAGACAATCTAACCATCGAGGAAGAGAAAAAAAGAAAAGGAAAGAAAAAATGCGAAACAAAGTTTTTCAAACTCATCTTCTTATCCTATTTTACTTATTTTCGCCAGGATTTTATCTCTATAATTTTTTGGCACTCTCGAGAGAGGCCGCACCTCTCTTTTTTCGTTTCACCTAGCCCACAAATTTCGATAATTACGTCGTACGAAATAAGATATAAAGATGATAGAGAGAAAGTGAAAAGGTTATAACAAGTGGTGGCTACCTAATGCGCCTCGAAACGAGGAATTTAAGAATTTAAGAATCGTCGCCCATAAATTATCTTATTAAAGGGACAAGAGAGAGATAGGAAAAAAAAAGTAAGATCGAAAACAAGGAAATTCTAAGAGAGAGGATAATAGAGGTGAGTAATTGGCACGTGCCGGCAAACGGCCGAATTTTCGAAAACGTTTCGATATGTAATAATAATAATAATAATCGAGCGGTCACGGTTTCAGGAAGATGATTCGTTCCGCCGATAGAAGTCTCGCAATTAAAAGAACCAAAGGAGGAGGGAGGAGGAGGAGGGAATTGAAGGATACCGTGACGGAAATCACGGAACGCGGATGATTCCTCGACACGAGTACGTCTCACTGCGTTTTAATGGAAGAGGAGTCGCGATGCATTAGGCTAATCGCACCGTTAAATAATTCATCGGGTATTCAAATTAATAACGTATCACGGGAACGGCTCCTCGACTGCAGGGATTGCTTTGTGCGTATACTCTATCATTTCTTCCAGTGGTTCTCCATCTCGCTTTTTTTTACGAACGTTTTACATTTCAAGAATTTATAAGAACTTTGCGCTGTTCGAGGCAATTTTTCCTCTTCCGTTCGAATTTCCAATTTCATTTCTCCTATCCTTTCTTAATTATCGAAGAGAATGAGGATTGTCAAAGAGTGGAGAGTTTATCACGCACGATTATTTTACTTTCGAGACACCTTCTTTCTTCTTCTCGTCGCGGAACGAAAAGGAGATGTGTGCGCACCTCTGTCAGGGAAGATCGCATTCAAATGAGGAAAGGAAAACGAGAAGGGAGGGATCTGGAAAAAAAACAGCGAAAGAAACGAAAAGAAGCGTGTGCGATCATTCTCGGAAGAGCGAGTCCTTTGGGGCCGGGGCATGATGACGATAATAATAATTTGAATCGTGCCCACTTAGCATACGTGTAATTTGCCGCTTAAGATGATTCCGTCATCGTTCCATCCTCTCTCGGTCGGTAAACGGCCGCCTAAACGACGAAACCAGAAATTCGTAATGATCGGGGGTCGAGGCCAGGGGCAATTGTCCAGAGACAACGGTCATCTGGCGAGAATGAAACGCATACGAAACATAGATGGAGAGATTTCAATGAGCGCATACAGCACATTTCGCATCTTCTTTCGGTTATAAATAACGAAAAGCGTATCGATATAGTCGTTGACTAGGAAGGATTATTATTGGATGATATATGATGATCGATATTTTTGATAAATGTGTCGATAAAGAGACGACAAAAGCGGGGAATGTTTGATTGAATTAGTAAGTATCGAAAAAAAGTGAGGCCGACTAATGAGACGTAGATTGTCATGATTTAAAGTAATCTTGCAATTTATTTTTTTTTTTTTTTTTTTTTTTTTTACGCTTCTCTGGTACATTAGAAATTCAACTTTCTTTAAACGAATTATTACGTTATTAACGGAGGACCGAAAAAAAGGCGAAATCACCGGTGAAAGAATGTAATTATCGGGATTAAAATACGGGGAAACACGTATAATTTCGCGTGATGGCTCGTTGGTCGCACCTATTCGAATCACCACGCGCCAACGTTTCCGCGAAACACGAATTTCTTTGTCTTTAAACACGGTGATTAAGAGCGCGAGAGTAAAAACATCGCGTGACAAAGAACGATGAAAAGAAAGGCGAGCAGCCGAAAGACGAAACGCGGAGATTTAATGGATAAGAAGGGGAGAAAAATAAAAAAAGAAAAGAGGAGGGGTGATTATGGGTCGAGATTATTATAGGTATTTTTGCAAAAGTATTTGCATGAATTTACGACGAATGGCTATCTCGGTTGTTAATTTAACCTCCGCTCTTCGTCACGAATGAGAGGATCGGCAAAAAAAAAAAAAAAAGAAAAAAAAGAAAAAAAAAATACGTCGAGACTGGTTAAAACAGCTGTGAATGATGATTACGAGCGTGTAAGAATTAATTACATCACATGCTTGTGAAAAAAAAAATATGATAACTAAAGATTATTATTCAATTAAGAAAAAAAACATATTCTTCAAATAAATAATTAAAGAGTGTAACGAGCACGTATAATTAGATAAAAAGATAACTCGTTTTATACCTCGTTCGTTGAGAGGAAATTTATTATTTTTAATATATCGTATAAAATCCAAGTTTATATATATATATATATATGCTTTACTCTTCTACCGAAAAAACTAATACCGTTCGAAAGATTGGAAAGATCCAAAAGACTCGTCGCTTGCAATCTTGCAATCTTTGCGTCGCGATTAATCAAGGTCGATCATGGTGATTCCCGGGGCCGTAGCCACGGGGCGAGGGTGTGACCGCGCCATAAGTCTTGGCAATAGCTAATATCTCACAGGAGTCGTACAAAACGCGAATCGGTTACCATAGTTACTACTTGCAAGGAGCTCGCGTGATTTATCGCCGCGGGGGGAGAGAGGGGGTTGAGCGAGGCGGAGGCGGCGAGAGAAGGATCGACCAACTGCAGGAACGAAGAGAGGAGGAGGGGGAGAGAAGTGGGGGAGGTGGCCGATCGCGGACCGACCCCCAGAGGGATGAAGGAGTGCGCGCGAGTGTGAATCCTGCGCGGTCTATCGTGGCCAATTAAGGGTCGGTTTTAATCGTTCCCCGTCTAATTGCCGGCCCATTACCCTGTCTCTCGAGGGTAAATACGCCCGTTGGACTAAATACCCCCGTCAGGGGAAAGAATTCGTGCCCTCGGAAATCATCAGCGTGTAAACACCGGCTGCGAGAGCCGCCTCCTCCTCCTCCTCCTCCTCCTCTCTGTCTCTGGGGATTAGCGAGTTGTTACCTGCCCTTGTCAAACCTGTTGCGATGTTATTAATGAAATTTATTGCCGTGTATCTCCGCTTCGCTTTTGCCGACTCTATTTCGATAATTCAATTTCAATAATTAATTTGAAAATTCCTATTTTATCCGGTTTCGATCGCTTCGCGCTCAGATACGAGAGAATTATTTATTTATTGGAAAAGGATACAAAGTATATATACGATCGAAAGATAATAGCGAAGAAGTATATAACCACATTCGGCTACACAATCTAGCTGGTATGCAACAGAGTGTAGGCCTGTCTCTCTGAGAGACGGGTCATTGGTGTTGGAACCGGTCGATGTTAATAACCACCCTCGCAGATGGCCTAAGGATCACCGCCGCGACCTACAATCACGCCATAGACAACTCGAAGCGACTCGATCATTATCACGGCCAATAATCACCGGGACGTATTCCCGGTTAAGTGTTCTACCCTCCTGTTCTGGAGAGTAGAATCCCTTTCTCTTTTTTTTTTTTTTTTCCCCTATCTCTCTCTCGCTCCTTTTCCATTTCCATCCCGTCCCCCGCTTTATCTCTCCGTTATTATTTGGCCGGACGACCGAAAGAACGATAATCAAGGGGGACCTGGAGATGGACGGCATCGCTAATTCGCCCCCCCCCCCTCCTCTCCACCTCCCCCAATTAATCGTCGGGAACGATTAAAAAGATTTAATTGTCGACGACGCGACGTGCATCCCCTGCAGCGATTGTTCTCGAGGGGGCGAACGATCTAATTCGAATTCTCGAATTTTTTCAGGAGAAAAGATATTTTCAAAAAAAATTAAACTTAAGCTTCGATGTTAGAGAGAAATTAGGCTCGTGTTAGTTTGTAGAAATCCGGGAGCTATCCCCCTCGATCACAGAATCAGATATGACGCGAGAGAGGGGGGAGGGAGTCGGTCCCCGCCGGAATCTCGTCCGAGGGGACCGTTGCCTCGCGGCGGGGCACCACGATGGGGACTTACTCGTTTATAATCAGGATCGGTCGGCTTGTCCTTTTTCGCGTCTGTTCCCGCGGCTTGGGAACCTCCTCTTTCCCTCAACCCCCCGCTGTTCTCTCTCTCTCTCTCGCGCGCGCATATCTCTCGCCGTGGACCGGTGTAGTAACCTCTAATTAAAATTAACGATAATAAGGACTAGGTAGTAGTGAGCGTATACCCCCCTTGAACGCGGCTACTGTCAATTAAACCCGTCGTGAACACGTCGCGTCTCGGATCCATTTCGTTACTCGTGCGAGTGGTGATGGTGGTGATGATGGGGGAAGAGGGGGGTCGGCTCGAACGGGAATGGTTAAAAGCGGCGCGGCGAGCTTCGATGGGAGATGGATAAAAACTTATTTCTTTTTCTCTCGTATTGTGGGTGAGAGAGATCGGGATTGCTTGCTTGCACAAGGTATCCCGCTAAACACGTTGGACGGTTTTAGAGGCAATCAAGAAGTTTGATATACGGTAAATGTCGGGCAAGACTTATTTATCGGGTTGTAATCGAGTTGATAGGAAATTAGATACGATATAATGTAATAAACGCGAGACAAAATATGTATCACTTTTTTAAATATTCGAAGAAAATTCTCTTTCTTTTCTTTTTTTTATCGATATTGTACAAACGCGAAAAGAAAATTCGAGATACGAAATACGTTTCTATGACAATCGATTGAAAATCTTTTTTGTTTAAACAACCTATAATTAAATACCTCCGAGTCTCCTTAAACTCGAATCGTCGCGCGTGCAAAATTATCAATCGAACGATGGAGAAACAAATCGTTGGATGTCTCGAATAAATTCGAGAAACGAGGGGAAAAGTTGAAGAAAACGACGGGCGCGTGGACCGGTTGGTAATTAATGACAGGTGCCAGGCGCGCTTTAACCGAAGCGTCTCGCCTCGCCTCGCCTCTTTTTTTCCCGTAACTCCCGCCCTCTCGTCCCGCGCGAGCTTCACGAAACGTGTCGCAGCTGTGCGCGAGTGGGCCGTTTTGTTCCCAATAAAAATTCTAACCGCAACCGAGCAGGGGAGGTGGCGAGTCTCGCGTTATCGCCTCGTCTAATAAACCTATAAATTCCACGGTGAACCGAGACGCGCAGGAGAGGAAACGGCGCGTCATTTTATGACGAGAGCCTCTTCTTTTTGCCATGGAAATGGATATATATGGATATATATATATATATATACAAGCCACGGGTATAAAGGTATAAAATCGGGATGGCGCGTAATTAGGTGAAAGAGCCAAGACTTGTCTTGTTTTTTGTTTTTTTCTCTTTCTTCTCCATTTGTATTCAGGAATGATTGGCATCTGGCTTTCATTGCATCGTTTAACGCGCGACGCAGATGAGTCATGCAAATGCAAAGCTACCGAACGGGAGACAATATTATTCGCTATTGCGAAATCGCAAAGATGTTGCGTTCCTCGTTTACATATGTCGCGGATATTTTATCCGATATTCTCTCGATTATTTTCAGTAACGTTATATCAAGGGATCTAAATTTTACGATATTTACGAGATTTTTGTGGATAATGCGTTCTGGATCGAATTTAATATTGACATTTCGATGCGAATTTCTTTTTTCTTTTTTACATCGTTTAAAACGATCGATAAAACGTAAACTCGGAGATTAATACGAGATTAAACGATTAAGGATCCGATTCTTTATTTGTTAAATAAAAAAAAAAAAAGATTCTTCGAGCATGTAACTTCTCTTAAAAGTACAAGATAATAGAATTGATAGGGAGTAATTTGTTTCTAAATGGTTGGAACGTCCAATCTCGGATTGGATTCTTTCCTCATTTCCATCAATATTTATGATAATTCGTTATCTAGAAAAGAATCTTTATTTATTCCATTTACATTTATTTCGAAACGTGTAAAACTCCTATGTCCCATACTCCTATGTAGTTGTTTCGAATCGTTGATCGGTGGTACCGCGTAGCGGCAGCGGCTCGAAAACGAGCGCAACAGGTGTCGTATAATCCAAGGAGAGATCGAATCGAAGAGGAAGAAAGGAATAGAAGAAACGGGAATTTTGAAAAAAGAAAAAAAAAAAAAATAAAGAATATTTATCTTCTTCGAAGGAAGATTCGCAAGATGCTAATTTTAATTTCATTATATATAAATATATATGTATATATTTATATATTATTGTTCTGATATCGCAACACGTTTACGAGAATCGCTTTTTAATTGACAAAATACGTCGCCAAGGGAGGGGAAAAAATTCGCTGACGCGAAAACAAAAAAGCGAAAGAGAGAAGCATGACGGGGAGCATGACAAAGTGAAATTTGTAACGTGAGATGGCAGAAAATTCAGAGTCGCGACGATGTATGGGTACCGAACGGCAAAATACGATGATAGGTAGTCCCTCGACTCATTGCCATCGACCAATGTTTTAGCATAATTGCGGGATTATTTTCGTCCGGCGGCTTGTGTGGTCAGGCCGTGCAATTAATCGATCCCCCATAAAGAATCTTAAGAAGGGACCCAGTTCCACCTTCTATTCCCTTAACTCATTGTCGATAATTAAAATTCAAATGTGATTCGCGGTTACTAGGTGTCTAAAAAACTTCGACCTTAGGGCATTTTTTTCTCGAAAACGTTCGCGAAAAAAACAATTTAACCGGTGTTAAATCTATCAATTGTGTCAATCTCGGGGATGGAGAAAAATGAGTGGATAATTTATGAAAAGGATGACTCGCGTTATTAACGAGGATCGAAAAACTGGTCGTCGGAGAAGATCGTCGAAGGAACGAGATTTACGATTTATTTCGTTCTAGGAGCTCTGATGTTGGAGACGTTCGATTGTGAAAAACTCGGTGTGTTACCGGGAGAGGGAGAGAGAGAGAGAGAGAGAGAGAGAGAAAAAAAAACAGTTGATGGCAAGCAGTCCACGTTTACCCACGTCTCTCGGGTGAAATATCAAATTATCGCGAAAATCTTTTTTCCCTTCCATTTTCTGAATATGCCATTGGAAAACGCCACGCCTTCTCTCGTCGATTACGTCTCCCGTACAGCGTCTCTCAAATCGGCATTCTATCGATATTAATTTTTAGGCAGATTGAAAATGTATCATAAC
>NW_006263721.1:372184-375735 GCF_000469605.1 Apis dorsata | reverse complement strand
TTTTTTTTTTCTGAAATATCATTGAATATTTATCGACACGATCCGATTCGCAACTCGGAAGGCGCCATCATGCGTATCATCGATTAAATCTAACGAAGCGTTTCTCAAGTCGATTATTGCTGGTTATTAAGTCTAAGATAGTTGCAAGTATTTATCTACGATTTTAGAAAAATATCGATCTTTCATCGAAATTAAATGTTTAACGATATCGTGTGATGTGATGCGTAGAAGGCATCGAGCGTATCATCGATTAAATCTAATACAACGCTTCTTAAAATTGACTGTCGATTAACTATGTTCGAGATGTACTTATTTGCGCCTTTGAAAATTAAAAATCAATCAATTAATTACACTACAAATTTTATTTTCTTTTTCTTTTTTTACCATCATTGCTTGCAAATTTTAAATATAGAAAAAAAAGAAGAAGAATAGAAGAAGAGAAATTTGAGAAACGCTGGTTGGAAAGGAGTAATAAAGAATCGCGAGTTACAGCAGTAGCACGTATAAAGCATCCTGTCTCCAGTATAGGGTGCCTATTACGAATATCCTTATTTCCATCAGCGTTTTGAAAACCAGCTTGTCGACATATTCATTCCTGTGATTATTTACAATCGTGTATTGATCGCATGCGAGTATTCCATGGACATATTTACATGGATTACACGTGACGCCATTTGCATTAGGCATAAAAAAAACGAAATCATGACGGACAAAAGAAGCGACGTAACGAAAGCGACGTAGCAAATTCATCAGACGCATCCCGATCCATCATCCTTGGAATTTGCAGGTTGGAGTTGGAATTGTGCAGGAATTTCGTAACGAGAGAAAATTTTCTCTAAAACTCGATTCCTATGGATTGCTATGCAAAGTAGTCATACTTTTCAACTAACTCGTGCCACTTGCTCACTTGTTACAAGTAGCCATATCGGATTCTGGTTTCTCGAATACCTCGTTTTGTTCGATGACGATGATGCGAGGCAAGTTATTCTTTCACCTCTTCGATACTGGAAAAGAAGTTCTAACGATTCTTTATTTTGATTCTAATTTTGGAAATTACGAATTGACTTTTAAAATTAATCAGATAATTAAGAAAGTTAGGAAGAAGGTTAAATGCAACAGTTTGACAAAGAGTTTTGGTATTGTGGAAAATTTCGCAAATTTTTGTTCGAAAATAATTTACACGTAATGTCTAATTCGAATGAAATTTCTGTGCTTTACTACACGCACAGTGTATTTATGTGTAAGTTGTAAGTGTAAGTTGCTCTGTTTACGCAGAGTCACGCGGGCAGACCTCTTAAATTCAATTAAGCGACCCTCGAAACCAGTGGAACCCGATCTCGGATCACCAGTCATCTTCCAGCTGTTTCGCATTTGCATTCGCGATTATAAAGTGCGAATGAAGCTATTCCCCGGACCTCGATTAAAGTTTTCGGTGTACAAACTTTGTAGACCGAGATTCCGAGTAATTAATCGAGATCAAACCCTAAAGAAATTATCGATCTATCAAAATCCATTTAACGTCGTATTTAATAGCCAATTTCTTTCAATTCGAAATTTTCAGAATGTATATCTTCGCCAACTATTACGATTTTCAAGAAATTTGCATTAAATCAAAATAAACGTTCATTCAGAATTCCTCGATATACATCTTTTGCATTACTATACATACTATATACTAACGTAGTATATACTAATATTGCGACAAATTACAAAAGAATTAATATTTCCTTTTGTATCCACTACATATACGCGGTGATAGGTGGTAAGTCAGGAGCAACAGGTTGTCGAACGCGAGCAGTCCCGTTTCAATTCGACTAGCAATAGTCCTAGCAAGGCCGACCAGCTACTACGAGAAGCGTTTATTAGAAAGTGGCAATGCGCCACCGGTATGCGATTGTTCGCCATGATTGTGTCTCATTCAGCGCCTCTGTCGTCGCTGGACCGTACCACCACTTTTCGTCGCGACGACGCCACGCGTTTTCGTGACATTGCTCGATCGGAACCTCGCTGCTCTTTCGTATCGCGTTTTAATGCCATCGATCGACGTATTGCGCGCGACCATGGAACACCTTTTCATTGTTCGCCGTTGCGCCTGGCCACGCGCGTGCCTCGCGTTTCTCGAGCAAGGACTCGTACTTTTGATCTGGTTTAAAATCTTGATTGAGCCAGTGCTCGCTTCTGTTTACGGAACGTTGACTCTGTACACGGTTCGCTGATACTTACAGTTACAGATTAACGTTTTCACTTCTCGTTCAGCGATTGGTCAATGAGCGATCGGTCAATGCTCACTGGATAAGAAATATAATAATAGCAAGCGAGAAATCAGCGCAAGGAAACTATCCAAACTATCCTAAACATTTTCCCTCTATTTCTTTACGCTTTAATATAATATTTTATATATATTTAATCGTTTCAATTTTCAAAGAAAGGAAATTCTATTATATCTTCTGCCGTGATTAAAACGCTCGACTTCTTCAAAATTCAACGTGGTATATCTCGCATGTATAGATCGTGACAAGATTACTACTAGCCACAAAAAGAGGGAGTAGGTTCCAAAGCACACCCCTTTTTCCCTCGGCCTTATTACGTATACAGCGATGATGGAGTGGCAGCCGGGTTACCTAATGTTGGCACAATGGCGACAACGGCGCGTTCCACGTACGCCGTGCATAAATCTCCGAACAACGGGCGTATGTGTGCTGTGCGTAACGTTATCGGACGATGTATCGCGGCACCGCTCGCTAAATATGTTATAAATCGTCGCGCGAAACATTAGGGAATGCTTTGAATGCGTCTAATGCCGGACGTTGACTTTTCCTCGCGCCCTTTCTCTCTCTCTCTCTCTCTCTTTCTCATTTTGCAGATTCGACGCGTTTGCGCTCGATGTATCTTCCGGAACGAAACATCGATGTATATTATACCTTTTCAAAGAGAAAGAAAAAATGACGTATGGAATCCTAGATATTTCTTTTGAAAAATGTATTTATTTATCGGTTGTCTGATTATTTACGAGTATCGACAGGGACTGATCCGAGTTTGGATTATGCGGTTTGTGAGAGAGTTTCTGGCGTAGAATAAATAACGCCCACACGGAAACGAATTTAACCGCGACACTCGTAAATTAACCGTTTCAAAAATTCTACGGTATTTTTCTAGAAAATTGGGACCCGGGTCTTGATAATCGAAATTAACTCGAGCTTAAGGATCCTCCTCCCACAGGGAATCTATGAAGGGACTTGCACGACCCTTCGTATCGTGAATATAATGGGTTGTAAATAATACGTTTTCTCAGCTTCGCTGCATACGAGGGAATATTGTTTGCGATGGTAATTGTAATGTTTCCCGGATCTCATTTGCTGGCTTTCAACTGTTAATATACGGCGGCTTCGTAGCGAGGGGCCAGGACCGGCAATAATTCACTGAAACGCAACAACAAACACGGTTCATCTAGACCGGTGGCCGCGTGGGTGCCGTTGAACGTTTCACTTTGCTTCGCGTTCCACGTTTCGCGCGAACGCTGCGAACAGACGTCTTAATATGTCTTCGTATGG
>NW_006263721.1:370137-372060 GCF_000469605.1 Apis dorsata | reverse complement strand
GATTTAAAAAATAAAGAAAGAAACGGCGGTTGTTGAGATTTGCGATCGATTCGATCGTCTCGAGCCATACGACAACCGGGAAGTATTGAATTGTGTGTATCCTCATAATTCTTGCATCAAATGTTATTTATTATTCCACGTGTAAATTTTGTTCGCAGATTAATCATCGTCTCGTTACATTACGGCTGTTGGCCGAAGCGCGACATAATCAAGCTCGATCCTGCGCGCTTTTCAGTTATGAAACCGAACCATCTCCACCACCGTGTTACGTGTATTTGCCGAAGGGCCCGATCCTCGTGGGCCCCTCGAGATTCTTTAAAGGATCGCGCAATTATTCGCGTCATTACCGACATGAATATTCATCGGGGACGCGGCGAGAAAGGCCTGAAGGAAAGTGATTACTAGCGATGGGATCAAGTTCAATGTACATTGGTCTTAAATAAAAGAAAAAGTAAGCACGCTTATATACCGACTGGTCACAATCGCTTTACCAACACGCGCGATACGTTCTTACGTCTTAAATTTTATACTTATTTTAAATTTAAATGCGATTCAAATTTTTCTCTCGAATACATTATACGTATTTCTATTAAAATATGATTATACCGGGTGTCTCGCATGAGATATTAAACCATTTGAAATATATTCCCGATGAAAGTTGAATGATTTCAAATCTATCTTTCGAAATAATAATTTTTTCAATCATATAATCCAGTTTTTTTTTTTATAGAGAGTGCCAAGATGCATCGATTCATTAAGAAATATGGTTTCATTTAAAATAGTAAAATTGAATTTGGCAATTTCTCTACGAATCTATCAATGAAAAAATTATTAATACGAGGATATAAGCCTTTTGCAACCATTCGATTCTTTCTTGAAACAATTTTCTTTACAAATAAGATTAATAAGATAAAAATTAATATTACACGAAACGTTATTTTGTGTGATAATTCAAGAAATATTATTAGGTAAGCATAACAATAAAAATAACAAAATTCATATTTAGAAATAAGTAAAATGATGAAAATATGTTTTGTTCCTGATAATATGACAGATTAAAAAGGTAAGTAGATGAAAGGTAAGTATAAAAGGTAAGTATAAAAGGTAAGTACATTAGATTTTATACAAATTTCAGATGCCACTTCTTCTATGATTATATTCTCCTGATACAAAATCAAAAATTCGATTAGAAAATTTTTGCCAAAATTTCGAATTTGTATTAGGAGAATATAATGAGTGAGGAGGTATCTTTTTCCAAGAATTTCGGCAGTTCTTGGAAACGACATCAAATTCTTGGAATTTTCGAAATTCTTGGAAATGATGTCAAATTCCTGGAATTATCGAGATTCTCGAATGAAAAAAATTTTTGGCCAATTTTGCGATTTTGTATCAGGAGAACATAAGTTGACAGGAGGTCGCTCGAGAAATTTTTCCAAGAATTTCAGCAATTCTTGGAAATAACGGCAAATTCTTGGAATTTTTGAAATTCTTGGAAATGACGTCAAATTCCTGGAATTATCGAGATTCTCGAATGAAAAAAATTTTTGGCCAATTTTGCGATTTTGTATCAGGAGAACATAAGTTGACAGGAGGTCGCTCGAGAAATTTTTCCAAGAATTTCAGCAATTCTTGGAAATAACGGCAAATTCTTGGAATTTTCGAAATTCTTGGAAGTGACGTCAAATTCTTGGAATTATCGAGATTCTCGAATGAAAAAAATTTTTGGCTAATTTTGCGATTTTGTATCAGGAGAATATAAGTTGACAAGAGGTCGTTCGAAAAATTTTTCTTGAAAATGAGGACAAATTCTTGGAATTTTTGAAATTCTTGGAAATGACGTCAAATTCCTGGAATTATCGAGATTCTCGAATGAAAAAAATTTTTAGTCAATTTTGCGATTTTATATCAGGAGAACATAAGTTG
>NW_006263721.1:367894-370129 GCF_000469605.1 Apis dorsata | reverse complement strand
CAGGAGGTCGCTCGAGAAATTTTTCCAAGAATTTCGGCAGTTCTTGGAAGTGACGTCAAATTCCTGGAATTACCAAAATTTTTGAACAAATAAAATTTTTGGCCAATTTTGCGATTTTGTATTAGGAGAACATGAGTTGACAGGAGGTCATTCGAGAAATTTTTCCAAGAATTTCGGCAATTCTTGGAAGTGACGTCAAATTCCTGGAATTATCGAGATTCTCGAATAAAAAAAATTTTTGGTCAATTTTGCAATTTTATCAGAAGAATATAATAAATGAGGAGATAAAAATACTTACCATTTGCATACTTACCTGTGAAATACTTACCATTTGTATACTTACCACTTGCAGCTACTATTTTTTTTTTTTTTTTTTTTATATTGTTTTTTCAACAGTTTTCTTAATTCTAGATATACTTACCTTTTGCTATAAAAATTGCCATTTTTGCAGTATCTTTTGTCGACAATTTTTATTTGTATATTGAATTCAAAAATGTATCGAGTATTTCACATAACTTTTTACTTGGAATCTTTATTTTTTATAATATTCGAATAAAAATTGAATCAATGAAAATATATATTTTAATATTATTAATTTAAAATAGATAATCGCACGAAGGATTTATGAAGCTTAATTTTACTCTTTTAAATAAAAAAATCGTATATCTTTTAGTGCATAGATCCATGCATCTTAGAATTCTCTTTAAAAAGTATTAAATATGTATAAGTGGAAAAATTATTAGTTGAAAAGATAAATATAACTAAATCTCTAATATCTCTTAAACTAATAGCTTTTTCACTATAAATGATTCAATAACTTTTTATAGAGATTAACATGTTGCATTTATTTACGTATTGAAAAACGTACGATTCCATTTAAATGAACAAAATTGATCTTCATATAATTTTATGCATCTATAGATAGAAAGAAATTAATAATCTTCCTCGAAACCATTCAACTTTCGAAATGATTTTAATATTTCCAATAACAAACGAGATATTCCAATCTGATAAAGTTACGTGAGACACCAGATACATTTTAATATCTGGATAACGGACGATTCATCGAAGCAAGAATCCGGAAAATCAATTTAGATACAATTAAATTCACAATTAAATTTTTTCCCGTCAGAGTCCACACCCCTAAGCAATCGCCACGCGCGCAAACGTCTCGATGATATCTACGATTTAAGAATTGAATGGAATGTTAATTGAAGCAACGGATCGTGATACGTCACGTGTAATCAAAAGGATTTCGAGCGACGTCGTTCATAATACCACGGTATTTAGAACAGATATCTATCGCCGTTTATTACATACAATCGCTCGCGAATTTGCATCGGCAAATCGTTCTTCGATCTCACCATTTCATCGTTATCGATCCATCCTATCGTATACAATATTTTAATCATCGCAACAATTTTAATTTTAATCTCAACTCTGACGATAAATTTTCCCCGAAATTAAAATACAAATATCTCGCACAACAACAAAAAACAATCCTTTCGATCATCCCCTATCCAAATAACTCGTTGCTACTAAAATTTCCTTTTTTTCTTTTGGGACACCGTGTACATCGCTCGAACCTTTCGAAACGGCTCCAAGAAGCCTTAATACGACCGTAATTACACTCCTCCCGGTTCACCCTCGGCCGAATATCTCCGAAGGCGATCGCTTTCAATCACTTTCGTTCGCCGATCCCGATCCCATCCTCCCGAAACCGCCCACACTCGCCGGCCCACCCCTCGCTCTCGTCGATAATAAACGCCGCGCCGCTTCCCTCCGCCGCGAATCCATCGTGCCCGAGCGTGCGTGCGTGCGTGCGTGCGTGCAAAGGGCCTCGCGCGGCCGTAAACAGATGTATCTGGCCGAAGCGTATCGGAGCGACAAGTGATTCGCCAACACTCATAAATATGCGCGGGGCGATAAACGATCGGGCCGCTGGCCTCGGTTGCTCGGAGACGTTAATTACAATTAGACCGATAATCGGCGGCCGCTCGTTTTCCACAGCACCGGCCCGTAAATTAACCATCTCCTGGCCCGCGACGTTTATAGGCGATGACCCTGCCCGCGAAATATCCGCTCGTCTCCGATGGGAGAGAGAGAGAGAGAGAGAGAGAGAGGACGAAACGTTAGAAAGCAGCCGGGCGTGGAGTAGGAAAAAGAGAATCGTCGAAATGAAGCGCGCGTGACTAACTAATCTAGAAAAGAGGAGGGGAAGGATCCTTGTTCTCT
>NW_006263721.1:367492-367730 GCF_000469605.1 Apis dorsata | reverse complement strand
TCTCTTTTTCTTTTGTAACAATTAGAATCGTGGATTAAAGAGATCTTGTTGCTTTCGTTCGTTCGAAGAATCCGCGAGATACGTTGTTGGAAATTGATCGATGATGCGATAGAAGAGAAAGAGAGAGAGAGAAAAAGAGAGAGGATGAAATGTTAGAAAGCAGTGTGTAGTAGGAAAAAGAGGATCGTCGAAATGAAGCGCGTGACTAGCTATCCTAGGGGAGGGGAGGGGAAGGATC
>NW_006263721.1:363816-367476 GCF_000469605.1 Apis dorsata | reverse complement strand
CTTTTGTAACAATTAGAATCGTGGATTAAAGAGATCTTGTTGCTTTCGTTCGTTTGAAGAATCCGCGTTGTTGGAAATTGATCGATAGGGGGAGAGAGAGAGAGAAAGAGAGAGAGAAAGAGAGAGAGAAAAAGAGAGAACGAAACGCTAGAAAGCAGCGTGTAGTAGGAAAAAAAAGGATTGTCGAAAGCGCGTGACTAAATAATCTAGAGAAGAAGAGGGAAAGGATCCTTGTTCTCTTTTTTCCTTTTGTAATAATTAGAATCGTGGATTAAAGAGACCTTGCTTTCGTTCGTTTGAAGAATTCGCGAGATGCGTTGTTGGGAATTGATCCATGATGCGATAGAAGAGAAAGAGAGAGAGAGAGAGAGAGAGAGAGAAAAAGAGAGAGGATGAAACGTTAATAGTTAGAAAGTGTGTAGTAGGAAAAAGAGGATTGTCGAAATGAAGCGCGTGACTAGCTATCCTAGAGGAGGGGAGGAATCCTTGTTCTCTTTTCTCCTTTTGTAAAATCGTGGATTAAAGAGATCTTGTTGCTTTCGTTCGTTTGAAGAATCCGCGAGATGCGTTTTTGGCAATTGATCCATGATGCGATAGGAGAGAAAGAGGGAGAGAAAGATTTCGATGATGCCCTGTGAAATTATAAATCGTCATTTAATATCGCAACGTTGAAGAAGGATTCGATACTCACGTTTCGACCATCTTCCAGTTGTTCGCAATTGCGGAACGAATCCCGCGTTTTTAGAGAGAGAGGGAGAGAGAGACAGAGAAGCGAAGGAGAAGCAAGGGAAGAGGAGAAGGGAGGAGGAGGAGGAGGAGAGGAGCCGTGAATTGATTTATTCGAGCATCGCATTCCCGGACACTATCTCACGACCTTAAAAGCGGCTAAACGATTCAATTTGTAGTAATTATAATGCAACCGGCTTGGGCCACGACTGGCTGGCGTTTTTTCATTGGGACCACTTAAGGACGCGACGGCGTTTCGCGTGTGGGCGTACGTGAATCGCCTCGCTCGCTCGCCACCACAATTTCCAGCTAATCTAAACGATATTGGATCAAGAACGGCATCGAACTACGGTGATCTACCCTGGAAATTTGCCTATACGTTATCGCCGCGGAGGTCGTTTCAATCCACGATTAATTTAACTTACGTCTCCGATCCACTCGATATCTATGTACAAAAATAATCTACATATATATATATATAAATTTTTTTATCATCCTGTGCACGTATCCACATATACGCGTTATCGCAACAATTAATCAGAAAGATTTTGTTCATAGACCGGTATGCGCCGCAACCCCCTCTGGCAGCCTCTGTCCTCTGTGGACAGGTGATGAAACGCGCGGCTTTTCAACGAACGAAAATAAAATCCCTTCCTTATTGCCTTATGGCCTTACGCGCGGCGCACTCGCGTGAAAGCGGCCTCACCGGCCACGCAGGTGGTCCCGACGATAATAGTAACAATAATCCTTGTGCTCGTAACCCGTAAACCGTGAAATACTAAGCAACCGTGCTTGATTCACCGCCCGATCGGGTGCGTATCCGTTCCTTATTATCCGACGTATCGTTACAACCCCAACCTCCCACGCGGCTCCATCCAAAGAGTCGTTGGAAAATGAAGAGAAAGAAAGGGAGAGAAAGAGAGGAAAGATCGATAGGCGTTACTTATCCCACGTGCTCGCTTATCGAGGAATTACAACCTAAAGAATACACGTAGAGGGATCGTAATTGCAACACGATTCGCTCAATAGGTGTTTCCATTCTTTTTATTTTCCAATTTATCACACGGTGATACGATAAATCGCCGCCTTCCATCGTTACTTAAATACTCCTTGAATACGTCGTCCTCGTATTTATCATTTACTTACAACTTCAACTCGAAAAGACAATTTTCAATTCTATCGTTCGATAGAAGTATTCTTCCTCTCGTTCCAGATCCAGATCGGAGAACGACCTCGTTTCGTTTCGTCCAGTCGAAGTTTAATCAACTGCCGTGATCGATCCCTCTCCGAGAGAGGCAAAAGCGAAGAGGGAGAGAGAGAGAGAGAGAGAAAGTGTGTCGGGCCGGTGAAAGAAGAGAATTTATATATCCGCGAACGTCATCATCCACCCTCCATTTCTTTGGACTTGGCGTGAATTGTCGTAGATACAACTGAAAATAGCCTTCCCGGAATAGCGAAGAATTTAGACCACCAACGCGCGGCTCTCGTCTCAATTAACGCTTAAAGACTCGTCCACACGAAACCACCACCCACTACGCCTCTCGACACGCCGTGTTTGTCCGTAACAAGAGTCGCGCTTGTTATCTTATAAGAGCCACCGACGATACCGATCTTGATTCATACCGCCGCTAAGGAATAATGCGCGATTCCAGATCGAGGATGGTTGTACGTAAATCAAGCTGCCACGCCGCTCTTTCTCTTTCCCAACAAAACGGGGGAAGGCGCTCAAAAACGAGCGCCCTCTTTTAATTATCGAAATTTCCGTTCAGAATTCGAGAGCATACCCAACGTAAAACGCTTTCACCTATGAGACAGAGAACATCATGGATAGATAGAATTGCTTATGTCCGATGACGCTTGTATCGATTCTAACGAAATAATATATTCCAAATTTTTTCAAATTTTAATTTATAACGCTTTCTTCGAAAAAATCTCATCAACAGGCTATTAAATATATTTATTTGATTTTAATCGATCCATTCCACTCCCATCTACGCAGTGATCGCCTCACTTTGACAATCGTCCGTCCATGTTACTTCCTGGATCACGATAGTTAGTTATGCGATAGATCGCATATTTTTCTTGAATAATCCGCTCTACTTGTTGATGTACATATATCTGCTTGATATGCGGATACGCGAGATGATTCGAAGAGGCGTTTTCTTTTAGCGCGCAAGCCGCAAACGGTGGAATTTATTATCCTCATTAGGTCATATTTTACGACGCGAAATAACCAGGAGAGTGGGAAACGAGCCAACGAGAGAAAATTCGAGGTGCAAACAGCGCTGGACGAGTTACGCATCCCCCCCTCTCTCTCTCTCTCTCTCTCTCGCGTGCTCAGAGCTCGCACTCAGGTGGTTCACCTGAGCGTAATCTGCGAAAATCTAGCCACGGCCGGCCGTGTCCGAGGAGGAACAAATCTGCCCGCGGAGTCGTCCGAGTTTCGCGGCAAAGTGGGGTCAATTGGAGACGCGGACCCCGACCGCCTCGCTCCCACACTCCGCAGAAATTTATTCCGTCGCTCTAATCGAGGTCGACCGCTGTTCACCGTCGCGATGAGCTGCCAGAGATTCGCAGGAAATCTTCCTCTCTTCTCGTTTATTCCTCCAAATACGTATATCCGCGAGGATATATCTTATCGCAGCATCGTGGCTATCACGATCTCGATCGAGAAATTGAAATTGACTCAACCTCTCCTCACACGTGTCTCCACATTTTTCTCTATGGAAAAATCGATTGATATTTCGTTCTTTCCTCTAATTTCGTTCTTCTTATCCAACGGCTGACTGGCGTTCATTCGCGATTGTTGACTGGGCAGTGGAAAACAATAAATAAAAATATACGGGTTTAGTTGAATGAATATATTTGATTATACGTGATTGCGCGTTTACAAAACATTTGAAGTACGTGTATCGAAGAAAAACAAATAGCTAC
>NW_006263721.1:362806-363102 GCF_000469605.1 Apis dorsata | reverse complement strand
TCGTAAATAAAAAAATAATTCCATAGAAATCGTAGTTACTACGATATTTGGCGAAAGAATATTTCTATTAATTGCAAATAAAAAAATAATTCCATAGAAATCGCAGTTACTACGATATTTGGCGAAAGAATATTCCTATTAATCGTAAATGAAAGAATAATTCCATAGAAATCGTAGTTACTACAATATTTGAAAGAATATTCCTATTAATTGTAAATAAAAAAATAATTCCATAGAAATCGAAGTGACTGGGTAGAAGAAAACAATAAATAAAATATACGGGTTTAGCTGAATGT
>NW_006263721.1:356854-362747 GCF_000469605.1 Apis dorsata | reverse complement strand
TGATTATACGTGATTGCGCGTTTACAAAACATTTGAAGTACGTGTATCGAAGAGAAACAAATAGCTACCAACTATGAAATAATAATGTTGCTGGCAACGTTCAATAATGAAATCGCATATAAAATTTCAGCGAACTTTAAATTCTATAACAGCGATATATAATTATAAATAGAAGATATCGCACGATTACTCGAATAAATCACGTTGGAGGTTACAACGTTTAGCGGAGACACGTAGAAACTAATTTCGTCATCCTGGGCCGTATATAACACGGTGGTTATATACCCGCGAATGGCGGTACAATGATATATTCTTATTCCTAGATAGAAATAAAGAATCGAACTTTACAACCGATTGTTGCGTTATCCGAACAATCGGCTGGAATTTCATTATGTAGAACCGCTGCACGGTTGCCATTATCTCACGGCTGGAATTCACGTGGCGGCTTCGTGCGCCAAACGTCAACCGCGTGGAAAATGCACGCGACACCCACACCGTAAGGCAACGTGGGCAAAGTCGGCCGTCGGCCGCCTTCCACGGCGCGATGGACCAATTACGCGATGCGTGGCCAACTCTCTGCCGCGAGGGACACATCGAAACGGTTGTCGTGAATCGAGCATCGATCCGCCAACGCCGTCCATCGTGCCTCGACCTGTTACGCAATCCATCGCGAACGAGAATGTCTCGCGTCATTCTCGAGCGGAAAATTATTACGACAAAATTATTATTCCCTTAACGATATCGCGTGATTCTGATGAATCTCAGGAGAAAAAGTAAGAATTTCCAAATATTTGAATCCATTTTCTCATTTATTCGTTAACCTATTCTTTCAAAATTCACTAGAGACTAGGGAACCGTTAAGCGGGGTTTTAACAGCCGAAGGAAGAGAAGACTCGTCTACCTGTATTCTCCTACGAGGCCGCGCGTATGACGCGCGTATGACGCGTAGTATGTGGGAGAGCTGCCCACGCGCGCTATTCTTGGAGTTAATGCTCCTTATGCCCAAGCAAATGCGAAATATGCCTTTGTTGACCTGCTAGCGCGTTGCCTCCTATCTTAAAGTTCTGTTCACACCGAATATATATGCATATATAATAATTCGCAAGTTTGATATCGTTAACAAGATACAGATTTTCGGAATTAATTTGTATCCATTCTATCTCACGAGAATTATTCGATATTCGAGAATGTGAATCGAGTAAATTGATAAACGATGCGGATAATAAAAATTCGATAAAAATGCGCATCGATGATACCATCATCTTAGGTATAAAAGAAATTTAAGAGTTATTTCCCACGTGTTTTATACACCGTCACTTCGATCGGGGAGGGGGGAGGGCATTAAATCCTTTCCCCCTATATATCGGCCGCCTTAATCACGAATGTAAATGTCCCTCCCCTCCCCTCCCTCTCCCCATCGGTCTCGATAAAAACAAGATATTACTACGAAATCGGTCGCGAGAAATCTTCATCGTTATATCGATCCTTTTCCCCGAAAACATTTAACAGTATATCAGAAAAAAAGAGAAAAGAAAGAAGGAAAGGAGCATGGATCACCCGAGCCGTAACGTAAAATAAATTTATTACCCTTCGTATCGGGTATTCCGTTCTGATTTATCTGAAAATAAAACGAGCGGACGATATATACCCTCTTTTTTACTTTCTCCTCGCCACGATCATATCTATAGTCGCGATTTCGCGACTCGAACGAAGTTTCTTCGAATGATCGATACGTGTGCACGCATTTCCTAAAAATCATACCTTTCGATATATCCATTCTTACAGATAATTCTCGTGAAAACGATTGATCGAAATTACATAAGTGTATAATATAAATAATGTTTTGCTACATTACATTCGCGATTCGAATTTTGGAAGAATTTGCAACTTACAATTGATTCTCCCAAATATTCCAAATATATTTAATTTTCAGATTACTCTTTCAGATTGGGAACGAAAGAAAAGGGATAAAACTGATAAATTTCTCTCCAAATGATTCTCGCGTCTCGAATCGAGAGAATTGAAAAGAAAAAGAAAAGGAAGAGGGTAATTTGCCCTTAACAATAATTGATCGATCGTTATGGTCGATTAGCAACGAATAAATATCTCGAAGGGATGCACGTTGACGAAGGGAATCTTTTATCGCGCGAAAGCGCAAAGATCCCAAGGAGTTCTTTCCACCGTGTTCGGCGAGGAACAAAACAGGCAGCAAGATAGAAAGAGAGGGGGAAAAAACTGTTAACGGCCGAGTTATAAATTATTAATGTAGGTATTATCCGAGTAGTCCGGTTGGAAAGCTTTTATGGGCAGCGCGCAACACACGAGCATCCTCCTTGGATAAGGTTTAACTGCTCGGTTGTATAGGGAGGACCGTCGTAGAGTACGTTCGGAATTCGACGACGCTAGATTTTTCGCAATCCCCTCTCCTCGATTCGTTAAATTCGATCGACCGTCATTCCGCGGAAATTTACACGCGGAAATCTTTCTCCGTTTCCAAACTTTCAAGCGAAAATTCGAACGAGGAAAGGAAGAATGAGTAGAAAGTAAGAAAAAACGAAAAGATATGATATGATAAAGGTAGGCAATGATCGAATTATTCGAAGCCATTGATGGCCCCTTGAAAATGACACGGGCTGTACACGGGAATATACATTATGTTCATCGCGCCAGTCATCAAACCCCATCATCCTCCGAGGAACCTTCCACGCAGAAATCTCTCTCCATTCCTAACCTTTCAAAGGAAAATTCGCGTAAGCGACCGCGGAAAGGAAGAAATAGAGTCAAGAGTAAGCAAGAAAGGAAAAACGATACGATGTAAAGGTAGGCAACTATCGAATTATTCGTAGCCCCTTGAAAATGACACGGGCTGTACACGGGAATATACATTATGTTCATCGCGCCAGTCATCAAACCCCATCATCCTCCGAGGAACCTTCCACGCAGAAATCTCTCTCCATTCCTAACCTTTCAAAGGAAAATTCGCGTAAGCGACCGCGGAAAGGAAGAAATAGAGTCAAGAGTAAGCAAGAAAGGAAAAACGATACGATGTAAAGGTAGGCAACTATCGAATTATTCGTAGCCCCTTGAAAATGACACGGGCTGTACACGGGAATATACATTATGTTCATCGCGCCAGTCATCAAACCCCATCATCCTCCGAGGAACCTTCCACGCAGAAATCTCTCTCCATTCCTAACCTTTCAAAGGAAAATTCGCGTAAGCGACCGCGGAAAGGAAGAAATAGAGTCAAGAGTAAGCAAGAAAGGAAAAACGATACGATGTAAAGGTAGGCAACTATCGAATTATTCGTAGCCCCTTGAAAATGACACGGGCTGTACACGGGAATATACATTATGTTCATCGCGCCAGTCATCAAACCCCATCATCCTCCGAGGAACCTTCCACGCAGAAATCTCTCTCCATTCCTAACCTTTCAAAGGAAAATTCGCGTAAGCGACCGCGGAAAGGAAGAAATAGAGTCAAGAGTAAGCAAGAAAGGAAAAACGATACGATGTAAAGGTAGGCAACTATCGAATTATTCGTAGCCCCTTGAAAATGACACGGGCTGTACACGGGAATATACATTATGTTCATCGCGCCAGTCATCAAACCCCATCATCCTCCGAGGAACCTTCCACGCAGAAATCTCTCTCCATTCCTAACCTTTCAAAGGAAAATTCGCGTAAGCGACCGCGGAAAGGAAGAAATAGAGTCAAGAGTAAGCAAGAAAGGAAAAACGATACGATGTAAAGGTAGGCAACTATCGAATTATTCGTAGCCCCTTGAAAATGACACGGGCTGTACACGGGAATATACATTATGTTCATCGCGCCAGTCATCAAACCCCATCATCCTCCGAGGAACCTTCCACGCAGAAATCTCTCTCCATTCCTAACCTTTCAAAGGAAAATTCGCGTAAGCGACCGCGGAAAGGAAGAAATAGAGTCAAGAGTAAGCAAGAAAGGAAAAACGATACGATGTAAAGGTAGGCAACTATCGAATTATTCGTAGCCCCTTGAAAATGACACGGGCTGTACACGGGAATATACATTATGTTCATCGCGCCAGTCATCAAACCCCATCATCCTCCGAGGAACCTTCCACGCAGAAATCTCTCTCCATTCCTAACCTTTCAAAGGAAAATTCGCGTAAGCGACCGCGGAAAGGAAGAAATAGAGTCAAGAGTAAGCAAGAAAGGAAAAACGATACGATGTAAAGGTAGGCAACTATCGAATTATTCGTAGCCCCTTGAAAATGACACGGGCTGTACACGGGAATATACATTATGTTCATCGCGCCAGTCATCAAACCCCATCATCCTCCGAGGAACCTTCCACGCAGAAATCTCTCTCCATTCCTAACCTTTCAAAGGAAAATTCGCGTAAGCGCACGAGGAAAGGGAAAACGAAGAGAAAGTAGGGAAAAACGAAAAGCAATATGATATAAAGATAGGCAACGATCGAATTATCCGATGGCCCCTTGAAAATGACACGGGCTGTACACGGGAGTATACATTGTGCTCGCGGTACGGTACGCCGTGGCGGCCATTAACGCTTTTTGCTCGCGGCCGTGCGTGTGTCATTGACGCTGGTTTTATTGGCCGGGCGCACTAACTTCCTTTCGCGTCGCTCGTTTATGACCGAGTAATTGCACCGCGATTTCGGCGTGTACGCCCAGAGGAGAGGTGTACTTAAGCGAGGCGGGGGAGGGCGGAAATGTGGAGCATCGATAATAGCCCACGGACCATCACCCTCGGTTACCGTAATAACAGAGGAAAAAAAGATTAGGTGGCGGGATCCGAATGCGGCCACTCGAGCGCAATTGTCGTGCGCCTAAAATTCCACCGTGATTGCCTCCTCCGTGATCGTCTCCTCGCGCGGAACCAAACGCCCCTGGCTCTCTGTTTCCACTGCGAAGTTAATAAGCATTGCCGCTGCTCTCTAGAACGGGTTGGAAAGTAACTTTATTCGTCTTTCCTCGTTCGATAATTCGATCTACTAAATTCTCGGGTCGCAGGGACCCGTTTCGAAGGAATTCGAACGCGCATCCGGAATCTCCGAACGCGAATGGGCGAATTCACGCGCGAGAACAGAGGCGAGTTACTTATTTTCGGATCTCCGAGAATGTGACGCACCCTGTTGGGTGACGCGGGTGTCGTTATTTCGGGGTCCCTAGACGAGGACAACTCTTCCCCGAGAGAAGACCATAACACATCGACCTCGTTATTCCGTGCTAATGACGTGCCGCGAGTCCTCGATTTATGGTGTTGAGATTTAAAGGCCGCGCGAATTTCTCGCCCCGATTCACTCGTGGCCGAGACGTACGCCCGTAAATCGAGGGCTTCGAGGAACAGATTTGAGAAAAATCCGTTGCCCCAAATTTTATCCATTCCCGTTTTACTACGCGATTCGTAAATAAGAAATTGGCATTTTCTTTTTCTATTCCAATTTTATTCTTCGCTTAATTGATCGACTCGTTGAATCGATAACCTCGTTTTGTTAATAATGGGAATAATGAATATCGAATCCAGCACACGAGTCCTCTTTTCTCGCATTTCTTCGAAGAATAAATTCGCAAGTTGTCAAATTTGGTCGGAGAAAAGGGACGGTTTGGATTAAAGCTCGCTATCGGCGATGCTCGTTGTAAATATCTTTCCCTCTTATCTTTTGCGGGAAACTGGAGTTCCGCTTTACAAACGAGAGAGGATGAAAGGTGCGGAAGGAAGGTCGAGTGGATCTAAGGTTGCGGGAAAAGTGAAAGACACCGTTGGAAGGGATAAAGGAGCGGCCCTCTTTGCATCTTCCGCGCGTATTTTCTCTTTTCGCTTCCAACTTTTTNTTTAGGCCAGTATTACTTGCACGGAAAAATCGGCCAGCGCTTTGAATTTGTCCCT
>NW_006263721.1:355345-356835 GCF_000469605.1 Apis dorsata | reverse complement strand
TTTTTTTTTCTTTCAAAGAATATGAAATAAAATACATTTAAGGGAAATGTAGCGATAAATTTTAATATCTTTCGTTTTCGATTTTAAACAAATCCGACTAGTATAAAATAACGTATTTGTATTATTTCTAAGTAAACGCAAGTTCGGTTGCGTTCAATGCAAAATTTCTAAGTAAACGCAGTTCGATTTCTAAGTTTGATTGCGTTCAATGCAAAATTACATTTCGACGTAGAGAACTCGATGTCTCGTGAAAAAGAAGAATCAAAAGGGATAAAAGTAAATCGATACACATCGTGGACACATTTTCGAAACCACAGTTTTTCTCGACGATCGAATAAATGGCCAATCAAACTAGTGTATGAATGAAATAGCATTGCTAACATACTATTCGTACTAACGTACTATTTCTAAGTAAAGTTCAATTGCGTTCAATGCAAAATTACGTTTGGACGTAGAGAATACGTATCGTGGACACATTTTCGACACCACGGTTTTTCGAGGGCGATCCACGATCGAATAGATGGCCAATCAAATTAATATATGAGCGAAATAGCGTTGCTAACTATTCGTATTTCTAACTAAACGCAAGTTCAATGAAATTCAATGCAAAATTACGTAGAGAATTCGATGGAAAAGGGGAATCGAAAAGGGGGGAATAAAAGTAAATCGATACACATCGTGGACACATTTTCGACACCACGGTTTTTCTCGGCGATCGAACAGATGGCCAATCAAACGAGCAAGATTCCAAGGTTCGAAAAACCAAGTGGAATACCAAGAAAGGACAGTCGATGGCCGGTTCTCGTTACCGTCATGTGCGCCCATTATCCCCGATGTCGCGCAAAATGAAGCGATTAGTCGACCAGAAGCGATTGCCAGATTCTGGCTCAACTGCTCGACTAGCAAAAAAACTCCGAGGGAGGAGGGGGGGGAGGTAGCGTGTTCCATGGAAAACGGAGAAACCTTGGGATCGTGAAGCGAAACGAGAATGGAGAACGGGTGGAAGGGGAGGGATCGTCGAGCGTCTACGATCAATTCCACGGAAAGACGGTCATTGATCGATTCCTAGACTTTCAGACGGACCAACAAACAACACTCCTATCCATCCATCTTCCTTCTCCTCTTTCCTTCTTCTTCATACGACATACATACGATGCGACAGAGAAGTTGTATCCGATCCCAACCGATCTTTCCCTCGACTTACTCGACACTCTTCCCACTTCCCTCCCTTTTCTTTTCCTTTTCCTTTTTTTCTTTCTTCGTTTTACTCCCCGCTTCGACAAATTCGGCCAAAATCTAAGAGGACGCACCGCGCATACCTAACCGATCTCGTACAAATTCCCTCGAGAAGGAGAAAAACGTTCCTTTCGATCCGGTTGGAATGTTTCGCGTTTAGTTTAGAGAGCGGCACGAAAAAAAGGTTCGGTAAGCTTCACCCACGCCGCCTCGTCGCATTCCAGCTCGCATCCGCGATCGCTCGCGCCAATCTC
>NW_006263721.1:354100-354948 GCF_000469605.1 Apis dorsata | reverse complement strand
GTATTCGGGGGGATAAAAGGGGGAAGGGGGGCCGATAAGGGAGGAGGGAGAGGCCGAGGCGAGGATCGCTGTAATCTCCAATTAGGCCCAAATTGATTAGCCCGGATTACCACCGTCCTGCTCGTCGGTCTCGGCCCAACGAAAAACGCTCGTTGCTCGGTGATGGCCTCATCCACTTCTCGTCCGCGTTTCTTTTTTCCTTTTACTTATCCATCCAACGTGTATAAATATCGAGTAGGACGAAAAAATTAATTATCGACAATCGGTTAAACGTCATCCAACTTATTATTTCGATAGTTTCGTCGTTGATATTCCAAGTAAAAAGGGAAAAAATGGCTCGACGAGTAGAGATAAATTTGTATCACACGGTAAACGGGAGCGGTAAATTTATATCGTTCGCAATAAACTATCGCCTGTATGCTCATTTGCAAACAGAAAAGAACAAAAAAAAGAAGAAAATAAGAAGAGAAAAAATAACGATTTATCTAGAAGCGAGCAATAATCGAACGTTCAAGTAATATCGACAAACGCGTGGACAATACTTCAAAAGCGACAGCTTACAACGATCGACCATTAAACGAGGATCAACCGCTCCGTGACAAGCCGCGACTCGATAAACAATAATGTGGAAAAGATAGTGGGCGTGTGTTTTATATGGGCCCGTAATAAAATAGACGGGAGCGAGAGAGGTGTATTGATCTCGACTCGATTTTTCTGGATCGCCATTGTTTCGTTGGATGAAAATCGCGAGGAACCAATTGGGCGCAAATTCGCTCGCGCTGATATTATATGTATTACATCGACGAGGCGAAACGGGTTAATCAGTTCTGGCCGAGCGATTTCTCGTC
>NW_006263721.1:352612-353975 GCF_000469605.1 Apis dorsata | reverse complement strand
CGACGAAACGGTGCGCGCGTGCCTCTACGCGGATCGGTGGTACACCCGACCCGCCCACGCGTCCAGAAAAATCATTCCGAGTGATGGATCGCACCGATACTCGAAATCTAGACTCGCGGAATTCTCAACGCGGGATATCGAAGTTCGATACGGCTCAACTTGAAAGATTTATCGAGTTTACGGGGAATTAATCGTCCCACGCGGTTTAGATTCGTTTCTTCGAGTCGCGGATATTTCGTTCTCTCTACGTTATGTCCCCTTAATCGAGAAGATTCGTAATTTTATATAACATTAAAGGGGGAATGTCGAAAAATTCCAACGATTTCGGTCGGTTCTAAGAATGATTTTCTTTTTTCTTTTTTTCTTTTTACGAGGTGGCAAAAAACAAGTATATTCCCGTCCAATTTGAGTGTAAGATACTCGGGGCCGAAAAGACGGTAGGAAGAAGGCAGGGAGAAGATTAATACCAACAACTTCCTGTTTGTAGCTCCCGAATCACGGCTAATTATCGCCGTGGTCGGTGAAAATTCATCCGCATCCGGCAACCTTTAGCTCACCGTTCACGATCCTAGAGGGGCCGGTTAGCGCTTTTCTCCAGATCTCCGCCGATTCTGGCTCGTGAACGTGGTCCTCGTTCCAATCTTAATTGCCCGAATTAGTCAGAAGCTTGACTAATGGCGCGGTTTATATTCATCGAGCCGCGTCAGGGTAGCGAGGGAAGAGAGGGTGGTGGGCAAGAAGGGAGCGAGAAAGGGGGCGAGGCGGGTGGACGCAAGCAATTTGTCGTGGACAGAGGCGAAGCTTCTTGGAAACTGGTTGGAACACGTCGGAAGATCCGCGAGATCTCGGCGATGATTCACGTTGAATTAGTGGGTACACACCCACTGTACGGCCTCGTAATTCTAACGTTAATTGTTCGGGATCGTGATGGCCGAGGAAATCTCGAGACCGAAATTAGAAATAGGTCGATTCAAACTACTTCTGGTTATTATGTATTTTCGAGCAACTTGATCTCTCTCTTCATCTTAGATATTCCAATATCTCTATTGATAGTCTTTTTAGACTTTCTCGAAATTTCAAGAAATACACGCGTGTCATTCCTTCTTTCTTAAACCTCGATAACATAATTTATCGTCTCCCTCTCGAATTAACAATACTTTCGTGTACTATCCTCCGAATCGTTTTCAGACACATCTTTTCTCAACCATAAACATCTCTTACCCCGTTCGAATTCGAAGAGGCTCGAGATCATCCTGTTCTAGCGAATAAAAAAATATCAACGATCGATCAAACGATTAAGAGCAATCGTGTTAAATCAAAATTGCGTGGAGAAAAAAAATCATTGAGTTTGCGGAAAGAGGCG
>NW_006263721.1:349677-352403 GCF_000469605.1 Apis dorsata | reverse complement strand
GGAGAGAGAGAGGCCCCCGGTATTGGAGGGGGGGCTGGCCGGTCAGGTGAGCCGAGGCGCCCGGAGCGCCGCTGATCACTTTGACCCACGACCCCATCAATCATCGCCAAATCATACACCACTTATCTCGACGCGGCGCGGCACGAAAGCGGTGCACGTTCTCCACGTAATGCACGTAACAGCGCGTGCACACGCTCCTCTCTCTCTCTCTCTGTCTCTCTCTCCGTCCGTCCGTCTGTGGTTCGCGCGCCACCCTGCATCAGCAGCGTTTTCCTCTTACGCCCACTCCAACCCTCCCCTTATTATCCCCCTCTTCACCCTTCCATTTCGACACGCCGTTGATCACGCGTGCTCGTTATCGGGTTACGAGCAGAACCTCGTGACCGTGGCGCATCGTTCGAGATCGATGTTTGGGAATATCGGTCGGATAATTGAAATTGTCGATCGTACTTTATATATAGCCAACGATATTGATAGCTTCCAGCGTGGATCCGTCCACGTTTTTTTTCTTTCTCTTAAGTCGTGGTTTACGAGCTGTTGCGTCGATGGAAAAGGAGGATGATGAAACGAGAGGGAAAAAAAAGGAGATTTTTCTTCGCTAGCTTCAACTTTGATTCTTATTTCGTCCCTTTTTTCAAGTAAGTAGAAGTTTTTCTTTTGACTAGAGATGAGCGAGAAATATGTTATTACGTTGATGAAATCCACTCTTATATATATATATATATATATATCTGATCGTGTAATTTTTCTTTCCTTCTGATCGTATAAGCTGGACAATGTCGTAAGAGGAGATTTTCTGTAATTATACGTTCCCGATGATAGAAGAAGTATTCACACTTGGTTGGGAAATGTTTTTAAATACAGGCGTCACCTGTATCGAAAGTAGGGTTCGAAATCAAGCCTCCGCGCGTAAAAATCAACAGATAAATCGTTCGTAAACGAGGCGCGTGCATCTGAAATTATACACGCCTCTCGCCTTTTAATGTCCGTTTTTGCGGCGCCTACCGATAACGACATCGAGTTAATAAGAGAAAATATGAAATTGGCACTGTTCCCAGTTTCTCCACACGCGTTTACGCAACCTAAATCTAAGTTACGATAAAAATCTTTTAACGCGTATATCTCCCTTCCCTCTTGTACTCTTTTGCACTCTTTTATATCCTCGTGTATAGAATTCATCGAAAATCACTCGCCGTTCCTTCGATCGCATCTAATCGAAAGGAAGGTTGGTCGAAACGACCGGTCCGCAAAAATGCATTTGGAATCGAGGCTGATCAGAGATCGGGGGAGAGGAGGGGAGCGCCAATACCCGACCCTCTGCGAGCACTTCACTCTCTGAACTTGTTGATCAGATTCAAAAGCGAGGCGTGCTCTCGATGGCTGTCACTGTTCCTTTCTGACTGCAGGGCCTGAGAAAAATCGAGGCGTGTATCGATTCGGCGGGTCGAGACGCATCTATGCGTCCATCACCGACGGACACTTAACATCGTTTCCTTTCTTCCTTCTTCTTTTTTCTTTTGCTTATTCGCTTTAAAATACATTTCTCCGGTCGGTGCGTTGATTTACATGCGAATACCGGGCGTTAACAGACGCTTCTTCGGTAAGAACTACCATCTCTCTCTCTCTCTCTCTACCGTGTTCTTTCTATCGAACCTGTCACAGCAACCTCTTCTTCCACCATCTTTCGCTAGACCATTAACCTTCGTCTACTCGAAAGGGTCTGGTTTCTTTCTCCTCCGCGCTTCTTTTTCCCCTTTTCCCTCCCTTTTCCTGTCCCCTCGACCTCGTAATCGCGGACGTTGATGAACAAACCGAGTTAATCGAGCGTCCCCATTAATCGGACGAGATTCGAAATTAGACGCGCGCCCGTGGACAAAAGACGGTTTGCCGCGCGGAAGAAGGAAGAGAGGAGAGAAAGAAGCGCGACCTCCCTTTCCCTCGACCAAGGAAAGGAATTTCTAATACCGATAAAAGGAGCGTTCCTTTATGCAAATACACCTTAATACAAGGCTGAGTGATCGAGCACCCTAGTTAGCTTCGATTTCTGCTCAACAGCTTGACAGCACTAATGAGTCGTCGAGATCGTGGGTCCCGGTAACAGTCGAGTTTGAAGGGGGCCGAGATAAAGAAGAAAAGGGGGAAGCAAGAAAGGAAGGAAGGAAGGAAGGAAGATTCGCATCCACGATCCTCGTGGAATCTCTCTCTTCGTGGCATTCTTTTTCTTCGACTATTTAACGAAGGACAAGGAAATAATAACACAGATATGCTTGCTTATTGAAACAGATAAGATAGATTTCGTATCGTTGTACAGAATCGAAGAGGACAGATTCGCACGGTTGATCGGTGGATGGAATAAATATCTTTATGCAAACCTCCCTAATAAACATTGTCTCTAATGATCGAGGATCTCGGATGTTCGGCCTGTGGAAGAAGACTGGCTGCAGGCTGGCAGCACTAATGAGTTCCCGTGGAAGCGAAGAGATCGACTTTCGGATCCCGGGAATGGAAAGGGGGGGAAAAAAGAGCGGAATCGAGGGGGGACTCGGACCGATTTGTTAAGATATCCGAGGCCGGCTCGCTGCCGTTCCGTGAGGAATGCTGAAAGTACGCGGCCACGGCAAGGAGACGTATTATGTACACCGGCTCGGTCCCAATTAAAAGTTTATCGGGGCCGGGGGCCGGGGACCCCGCCTACCGAGATCTACGGTTTCTAATTATCGGGTAAA
>NW_006263721.1:345213-349509 GCF_000469605.1 Apis dorsata | reverse complement strand
CCCCGCCGCCGATAAAAGCAGCCAGCGCGATCCGTTGGGCCCGCGCCAAAAACGTATATTTAGGCGCGGGACACCTAACGCTCGATATTAATAACTCGATATCGCTTAAAATATCGCGCAACAAGACTCCGTCTGTCGTCTCCCTATTATTTCTCCTCCGATCTCTCCACTTTTTCTTTTCTTTTCTTCCTTCTTATAATATACTTTTTATATCAATAGGATATAAAGAGATTCCCCCTTTCATCTTTTCTCGATCTTGGAGGGAAGAAATCGTCGACTATCCTCCCCGTGGTATCGTTTTTAGAGAGGGGGGGATACTCTACGAAGAAAAGCAGCGACTCGAGGAAGGGGAAGAGTTGCGAAGAAAAATCGTCGAGTCGATCATCGTACATAATCGTAATAGCAATTTGGTGGGTAAGTGAGAGCCGCGGGTACGAGATGGGGGCAGAAAGGAGGGAGGAGGCGGAGGGGAAGGGGAGGACGAGGTCCAGGCTGAAATTTCCGCATTGCATTCCCATGAGATTCGCCCTCCTCGCCGCCCGCCCATCCTCCACCTTCGTCGTCCTCTTCTCCCCCTGTCGGCCCCTCGCTCGATCCGCGTCAGGGTGGAGCGAGCAACGATTCGTAAAGTGGCACGCTGTGTAACCAGCCGCGTATCTTTCGATTGCTCTCTTCTTTCTTTACTCTCCTTTCTCCCTTGGCCGGTCGAAACTAACCGGGTAACGAGGTAACGAGGTTGCCATTTTTTCCCCCACCATTTTCCCCGCCAATTTAAGATTTTTAGAGATCCTCCGCGGAGAGGAGAAAGTGTTTCGCGTGACGAATCTCTCTCTCTCTCTCTCTCTCTTTCTCTCTCTTTCCATTTCTGGTTCCGACAGCCACTTCAGGGTGTCAGGAATGCTCGACTCGGGGCATGGCATCCCGCGGAGTTGGCAGGGTCCTCCGTGTAAAGGTGTATTCATAACGCTCGCTATTTTCCAATGCATATCTTGTTTTCGTTCCACTTCGGCTTCCAATTCGAACCCAACTTGGATCGATCCAAGTTTATCTCGCTATCTCGATATTACGAATATCTAAGGTAACTAGAAATCTTGGCGTAGCTTTATATTTTTGAATGGACGAAAAATCCTAAAAAGCCTCAGATTTTCATGAATCTTACGCAGGATGCCAGGAATTTCAAAGGATCCCAAAGTCGTCGTTTTTTCTTTCTGAAAGAAGCAGAGATCTGCCATCATCTGTCGCGATCGAGAAGTGTGTCGAGTCGACCGAGGAGGCCGTTTGAAAATGGAGCAAGGATCGGAGTCGATGTACACAGAGGGGCGGCGATTTAAGAGTTTTGAATGCGACTTAAGTAGCGAACGCGGCAGGCGGGGGGTCGAACGAGGTGGCACTCGTGTGCGGCGGAGAGCAAATTGGAGCACTCGAAGACAGCCGGGTGCCATTCAGATAGACATCGACACGAATCCGCGCTTCCAGCAGCGAGGATGACGACGGAAACCGTGCGCGTAGCCGAACGGCATCGCGCTAAACGCCCTCGTTATCTCGCCCCGATAAACGATCGATACGCGGGATCAAGATCGATTCGATGTATCGTATGCAAACAGCCCCGGGGCCAATATGCTCGATAACATCGCTCGAACCGTTTCTTTTCCTTTCTTTTCTTTTTTTTTAAAGCTCGTCGATCCAGAAGTCATAAGATTTTGATTTTTTCGAATAACGAAAACGATCGACGTGCACGATATACGAATGATCGATCGCTCGCATCCTAAGCAACAACAACACGAACGAACGCGAATATTCGATTTGTTTTATCTCAAATAAATCCAACGAATTTGAGAAGGTACAGTTTAACACGGTTTCTTTTCAATTAAATAAAAGCAACGAGTCTTCGAAACACTTGGTAGGAAAGTTCACACGTGCAAATCATTCCCTTGCGCAACAGGTATTCCGTCGCCCCATATTACCAATTACCACCCCGTATATATAAATCCAAGTGACGAAAGAAGAAAGCACATTACGCATGATTGATTTAGCACTCGACCGAATAAACGTCGATATATCACAACGGTGCAATAAATAATAATAGCCGTACCGTGACGCGGGCTCGGCGAAGGCGTCGAACCACGATCATCGAGTGCTTTTCACCAGGTCGATAAAAAATAAACGGCTGGCAACCCGCTTGCAACGCGTATTACATCCGACGGTGGTTCTTAAGGTAGTCTGCGCGCGCAGAGAGAGAGAAAGAGAGAGAGAGAAAAGAAGTCTTGGAAACGATACGTCGTCGAAGCGACGCCCGATTGTATGCAAATCGTGTGCATGGACGCGATCCCCCGATTATGACAACGCGGAAAATCGAACATTCCTCGCGAGAATGAAGAAGAAACGCATCGAAACGAGTCAAGGATCGTCGTATCGAGGATTAGGAGCGTTCGTTCGTCGAATCGATTACAAATATCTTGCGAGATCGGAAAGAAAAAATGTACATCGTTCCTCCTCCTCCTCCTCGTTTTTCTCATTGCGCCTTGCTGGGAAAAAATCGTCACCTGCATGTTTCTCGCATGCGTGGCCGGAATGCCGGAAAAGGGATCCATGGATCATTGTTTTTGCGGCGGGACGGATGGACGGGAGAGGGCATAAATCCCTCGAGAGAGATTTCATTGAACGTAATTGGATCGCGGCCAATCGGCGTGGTTGCTTCCAAACTTTCCCCCCTCGTCAAAAATTGAATGGCGGCCAGAAATCTCGGCTATCCTGTACGCGCTCTATCGTACACCCTCTCTCGTGATATTTTCATCTATACATATTTAACCGATCCGAGAATTTTTCCTTCCCCTTTCCCTTCTTTCTCCTCCCTATCGATTATCGATAACAGAGGAGAAAGGTGGTTTCCGGGGAAAGAAGCGAATTCTATCTTCTCGGCGGCGATTCGATCTCGGTTCGGTAACGAGCTTCCGGTCGATTCTCGGCTCGTTCCTTGTAATTATAAACTGGTACCGTTTTCTCGTGGAACGGGCACGGTAAGCATCGGGAGCCGGTTATCACGGAGCTGTCTTGTTAGAACCGTATACATTTCCGATGATAACGATTGCCGATTAAACCGGTGGAATTAATGGGCAACAGGCTGGCGGCCAGAGATAATCCGCGGCGGAAAAACGCCTCCTCTCCCTTGTTCTCGCACCACGTCAACATTCCTTCCGTTTCCGCCGCCGACTTAATTCGCGCCTCAATTCGGATAATTCGCTTCGAGAGACGAATTCTTAGCGGCGAGAAAAGAAATAAAAATGGAAAAACTCGTGAGAATATTTCGGAAGGTAGGAGAGGATTGATAAGGTAAGGTCGGGTGGGCGTGGGCGCGAGAGGTAAGCGGCGCCTATCCGGACGGGGAAAAATTTATTCGTCGGGAGCGGCGAAGAATTATGGCTCGCATCGCGGCCCGCGGGGAAGAAGATAAATTCATCGGTGCACGAAACGGCTCATGGCGTGGCCGATTGTCCATGCCAATTAGGTTAGGATCCGAATAGCGTAACGGAGCTGGCGCCGCGCCTAATAATCGCGTTATTAATGAGCGCTACGTGCGCTTAGCGTATACTGGCGCGCTCCAACGTCGTCTCTCCACTACTCGGCCGCCCCCTTTCAATTTCGAACGCGTTCGAAAAATATTGAAGATGCAGAGAGATTTTTTTCACTCGCCTCTCAATTTCGAGCGATATTCGAATTGTCGAATACGACGTTTCGCATGATCGATCGAGAAATTCGATCGGTATCTCGAGTAAATCGCCCGCTTATCTTCAAAATCGCTTCCAATTCCAGCCTTATCTCCTGGATCGGCCTCCACGATAGCCTCCTCCTTATATCGTATCCGTTAACATTTACTACGCTCTACTATTCACCCAACAAATTTATCTCTACGACTCTCTACGTAATCAACGTAAAGCGTTATGGGTTGTATTTGATCGCAGACACTCTCTTCCAGCATACAGTCCACGGAACTTGTCCACGGAACAAATACAAAAGGATAGCGAATCGAACGATACATAAGATAAATCCTCCTCCTCCACCGTTCGATCATTTTCACGATCGAGCGTCGTTTCTAGCGCGAGTACACGTTGGAGCAACCGTGAAACGGATCGGGGGCGAGGATCGGTTGCAACCCCGGAGGAGAGTTAAGTGGAAATTAAATTCTCCGGTTGGCGATGCATCGATACCGGAATTATGAAACGATCGTATAAATTGGATATTCTTATCGTGGTCGCGTTTTCGAGATAGCCGCGCCGCATAATGAACGCGGCGCAGGTG
>NW_006263721.1:344730-345123 GCF_000469605.1 Apis dorsata | reverse complement strand
CGCCGCGAGTGTATATAGTCGGCGGGGAGACGGCATGATAATTTTCGCCGTAACTCCGTGGTCATCGGCCGCGCCAATCGCTCACCGGAATTGCTCCTACTGTCAGAATTATGTCCCGGGGCCGGCGTAATTGACCAGCTGCTTTGACTACTGAATTTTATTAACGTGGACAGGCGTAGAGGGAGGAAGGCGAGGTTCGAAGAATTCGCTACGTGATTCGACCGGATTGGGCATCGACCCTCGATAAATCAATTCGGAACGCCACGTTCGCGGCGTATAATATAATAATCCCACTCTGCCCTTTCCTCGAGTCGTTCGTCGTCTCTATCTGTTAGAAGGCCGGATCGACGATCATCGTTATTATATATGGTAATTTATCGTTTCCCCGATAAA
>NW_006263721.1:341312-344675 GCF_000469605.1 Apis dorsata | reverse complement strand
TTTTTCCCCCCCTTTCTTCTTTTTCCCCCCCCCGTAAGGATATCGATTATACGTGTCGCGTGTCGCGCGCAAGCTGCCTCCTTCGATCGATGTAACAGCTTTCGACGTCTCTATCGGTCGTCGGATAATTAAAAATTCGCTCGATAACTCGATAATTCGTTTCGAGAGAACACATCGCACGAATGCGCCACCAAAGAAGGTACACGCGCTCGTGACCTCTCGCCACGGTTAATCCACGGCCGAGCCAGCTCGAGGCGCGAGCACGCGGCATTAAGGTTAAACGACGCGTGATTACAGGTGTATGTCCATTCCTTCTCGCCTCTGCTCGCGGCCAATTATATATATATATAGCTCTAATAAGAACGATTGTCCTGTGCTCTAGGACACCTCCCCTCCAAGCTCTCTCGAGGGCGGCAATTTTTTAATTGGGCGAAATTACAAGGTGCGAGCGGAGGGGCGTGTTTTCGAACGAAAACTCTTTAAGATATTTACCGTTAACCCGGGCCGAGGAGATGGTTAATTATCCCGTTCGAGGCGGAGGTGAAAAGTTTCAATCACCTTTCTCTCGCGCGCGTGTATAATACAGGAGGAGAGAAAAAATATAACGGAAGCGGTGAGGCGTTACCTCGGGTTAGGTATTCCCCTCTCGCGAAATTGCGCTCGTAAAAGCGCGTATTTTTTCGAAAAACGGGGCGGCGATCCCGGAGGCGATCGACACCCCGCGCTTCCCCTTCTCTGGTCGCCGTGGCACGACTGTGTCGCCGGCGCAACGCGACGTTTCGTTTCGTTTCGTTTCGTTTCGTTTCGTTTCGTTCGACCGAAGCGGTGCTGCTTCGACGAGGCGACGCAAGGAGAGAGAGAGAGAGGGAGAGGGAGCGTTTTCTACCGCGTCTACGTGTTTTCGGTGTAATAAATAAGATTGTTACAAGAAGACAGGAAACTAATTTCACGGATAGAGACGGCGAGAGTTGGCGAAGGGTCGTCCAGTTGGCCACTTTTACTCCGTCTTTCCTATTGGTAAATATAATTGTACGAGTTAGTTGATTTGTTGCCGATTGTTAAAGAATTTAACGACGGAAACGTTGTTTTTCAACGCGTTTTCAATTTTCACCGCGTTTGACCGCGTCCCTTGGCGAGGGTTCTCTCTCGCGAAATTCATGGCAAATAATACTATTATAAGCTTCATTACCCGCGCATTTCTTCCTTTTTTCCCCTCATTCCTCCTTTCCCTCTTTCTTTTCTTCAATTTCAATTTTCAATTTATGTATACGCGCGGATCGTACACGCGGGGAATCCAGAGGCTCCTTTTCGAAAGGAGAAATTTTAACCTCGATCGACCGACGGCCAACAATCGTTATTATATTTTCCGACTGTTTAACTTTTCTATCGTGGGGTCATCGCGATACTCGGAGCGAAGAAAGACTTGCAACGTGACTGACGTTTCTCTCGATTTGGAAATTTCTCGCTTTCTTCCCATTCCTTAAACGGTCATCGTATCCATTATCCTCCATGCCGTTATCATACACTCGATGGACTCGCTTGCGCCAATCGCAATCTTGCCTGCGAAACGAGCAATCCCTATGGATCCTCCGTCCATCAATTCACGCGAAAATGTTGGCAGAGCCGCGTTACTTTACCTATTTCGCTCGAACGATACACCTGCGCGCTACGACCTCTACATCGGAGTGGAATTTTTGAAAGAGAGAAGAAGAAAAAGAAGAAGAAGAAGAAGAAGAGAACTATTCGCAAAACTGTTTGGAAAAGAATACGTATTGGCAGGAATTTTTAACCGGAGCCAATTTATTATCGTATTTATCGGGATTGCTGAACAAACACAGATACAATATCCGGAACACAACAATATCGTTCTGATATATCCAGCGGGCACGGTGTTTGGTGGGGAGTGAAGGAAGGCGAGCGAACGAGAGAACCGAGGAGGAATCGTGGCGACTCGGTGCCGCCGGAAAAAAATCCCCCTTATTTGCACCTTTCTGCTTGCACGTGGATTAACCCGTCTATCGGCTCTTTCATTCACCCGTCGATTATCGAAACGGGCACAATAGCCCCTGTATACCATCACCTACTGGGGCTCGATTCAATCCCGCAAAGTCCCGGCTTATCTTCAACCTTTACCTTCCCACGCGTATCAGACCGCGATACCGTTTCGAGCGCGAGATGTGGGAACCTGAAAATCGCGCGGATCCATTATTAGCGGTTTCCAAGAGAAGTTGACATGTTTCTTTTTTCCCTTCGACAAAAATTTTGCCGATTCTCTTTAAAAAATATTCTTCGTATAATGATAACGATCAATTGTAATTATCTCTTAATCCCCGAATTTTTCGAAAGAAAAAGTTCGTTCTTCGAAGAAAAGGACAATCAATGATAAACGTCGCGGAAGAAAGAAGTAATTGTACAGAGCTCTGAGAGTAATAACGTAATTTAAGAAAAGATCGAATTTAATTTATCTTATTAATCTTAATACTCTTAACGGAATATAAGCAAAAATTCAAAAGAAGAAAAATCTTATACATAAATTCGAAGCGACGAGCGCGCACGAAAAATGCCAAAAAGTTGTCGTATCATCTTTCCGGATCGGGAACCGAATCTAAGCCGGGGATCGTTTTCGACTCGGTCCACGTTTAACGAAGGGAGATTCGGAGGGTGGTGAACGTAAAGGGTGGTCCGATTCGCGGGATCGAGGATTTGCAGAGACTCGAAATATGTAAGCCGAAAAAAGTGAAACCACCACTGGCGTCCATTCGTACGTCGGATTAAGACGTTTCGATTCCGCGGGAGGGAAACGTGTGGCGTAGAAAGAAGTGGCATAAAGTGTAAAAGGAGGTATAAAGTATGTATAAAGATACGGACAGGAAGAGTAGAGAGAAAGAGTAGAGAGAAAGAAGAGCGATCGTGATCGTATGGCAATCGACCGACTGCCAGATTAGCATCAGAACCGAAAAGCTTGATGGGAATTAAGACGACAGCGGCCAACGTGGTAATGCAACGAACCGATTCCTTCTTGCATCCGTGCGAGCGGGAAGGAAGGAAAAAAAGAAATCGTGTATCGGCTCGTCTCGAAAATTCCCCTCGATTTTTACTCATTTATCTCGAGAAACAAATCTTTTCTTCCTCCTTTCGAAAGTATCCGCTCCTACCTTTCGAAAAATTTGGAAACACGCGTTAGGGAAGTCCGAAGATCGAAGGAAGCCGACTTTTCCCATCGTGCTCGCATTAACCGATACGGAAGAGGAACTTACGTATTTTATGCTCCTTAATTATTATCATCAGCCCTAATAACACGATGCTCTTGTGTGTACTTTAACAACCCTCCCCCCGAACTCTTCCCCAAACAGCAGAAAACCG
>NW_006263721.1:338618-341130 GCF_000469605.1 Apis dorsata | reverse complement strand
CCCCCCTCCTCGCGCCCGACGAGTTATCGTGTCCCGCATCTGGCGAAAGGAGACGCGTATTCGACGCGTATCTTGGGCCGCACGTGCCGGAGATGGATTCCTTCCTATGCGAGATTCGACGCGTTCGTCGATCGAGTCGCGTAGGAGTTCCGAGATCTGGAGGACCGGTTTCGTCGCCGTCGCCGCAACGTTACGCGCGATCTCGTGTCGCCAACAATACGCGGAAATTATGCGACGGGACAGTTTGCGAAGGAGTTTATGACGAAACGAGTTGTGCGCCGCGCCTTCCTATCCGACTCGATAAGTGGCGGCTACCGCCATTTTATCCCCGGGTCGTTGCCACGAAAAACGCGCGTTTCGCGAGCGATTATCGTCGAGAGATCCTCGCTTGCTCCCATCGAGGGGGGAGGGGCCGAGAGTGCGCGAATGAAGCGCGCGGATCACGCGCGTGGTGGCGTGCTACCTACCCTTTCGTGTAGGAGAAACGGCAGCGGCCGAGTGCCGTGCCTGTATTCTCCATTTTTGCCGCGAGCTATCTAGGCGCAAAAAAGGGACGCAGGCCAGACAATCGGTTGCTCGCCCACGCGAGGCCAACACCTACAAGCAAGACGCGCGCGCAGGATCGTTCGTGTCACCGGCATATTTATCCACTCTCCGGTGGCGCGCCGGCTACGATTTTGATAATTGGACGTTTATCCGGGATCGCAACTTACGAGGGTGTAATATTGATTTAGCGCACGGTTTCTAGGAAGCAGGTTATCGTGACCGGGCTACCGGGCTAGATAGTTCCCTTCAGGAGCTGGATTTACGTGCACCTTCCAATTTTCCATTTCCAACGATTCCGCCAGGTTTGTCTGTTTCGAATAATTGGAAAACCGATTAATTGGAAAATTATTGTTCGACGATATTGAAAAAAGGGAAGGAAATAATCTTCTAATTTCGTTACATACTTTTGCCTTGCATCGTTTCATTCAATTCTCAAGAAAATGGAGGAAACAAATAATATTAATAACAATAGTAGAAAATTATGTGCATTTAAATCTGTAACCATGTCCTCTTGATCTCTGCTCCTTTTCGAAATTAAATCTACTAGAATGTTTGAACGGAAAGTAGATTTGGAAATGATCGGAATTTTGATGTAAGGATATGGAAGAGAAGAAGCGAGTAGACGCGTGTAGATAATTTGCGATCACGATCGCGGTGGGGTGTTGGCGAAAACGATGGAGAAGGGAGGCACGACTGTCGAAAGTCGGGCCGTAATGTACCGCGAAACACGTGTTTACCGGCATTTTATTGTTGTAACGCGGCGAGCGCTGAGTATGCAAATGAAGAGAGGCACCGAAGAACCGACGACGATCCTCTTCGTTCACCCGTCGAGCAACCGCGATCCTTGATTTTATTTTCGCCGCCGCCTCCTCCATTCCTTTCCTTCTTTCTTCGATCCCTTCGCCATTCTCTCTCGCCGTTTTTCCATTTTATCGTTCGCACGAACACACACACACACACACACGCTTAACGGTCCTCTAGCGGCGACCTTAATGAACCGACCCCGTTAAACGTGTTTTTTCTCCACGCGCCAACCNNNNTTTTTTCTCTCTTTCTTTTCCCTTTCTTTCCCCCCCCTCCCTCCCCGCGGGTGTTTTTTCGCGCGTTAACGGCCCTCGTTTGCGGCGATAATTCATTCACGAAACGATCGAGACGAGGTTGCTCAACGAGATCGAGACAACGCGGTCGAATAAGCTCGATCCGGCTGTTATTAAGCGGTTTCTCTCGCGAAATCGATCCGAGGCGAGAGTTATATTTTACGTATAGTTGGTTTACGTCGGATAATTGCTTATGATTGTGAAAATTGTTCATGGAGTTGTTTATGCCACACTTTCTTGCAATTTACGTCGCGCTTGTCCATCCGTTGCAAAAATCCTCTGCAAATTGCTGCCAATGACCACTACTACTTATTCACCGCGCACGACGAGAACTAACTGGAGCAGGATTATAAATCTCGTATCTCGGAGTATTTTAAAAATTATGAATCGTCGAGGAAAATTCTTTTTCCCCCCTCTTTTCAACCTATCCAACGAAAGGTGAAGAAAAGAAAAAAGAAAGAAAAAAATCGAAAGATCACAGAGGAGAGTTTCGGCAATTTCTTCGAAAGAATACGACGCGTGTATATATAAGTGGGATCGCAACCGTAGCGTATCATCACGGGGACGCGAATTTCTCAGGGGAGACGAGAGTGCAGGCCCGATGCAACCCCGATGCGCGGATCGAAATTTCAGGTTTCTCGGATAATTTTCGTCGTTCGCATTAAAAAGTGCACGTTGACCGTTCGTGGCCACCGTGCAATCTTCGCGTTGAAATTAGGTAAGCAGATTATAAACAATTAGCTCGATTTCTACGTGCCGTTGGATCCGCGCACGAACGAGGATAAAAGCACCGGTAAAATTTGGCTACCGGTCGTTCGTTGCTTGATTTTTAGCAGAGCCGGTGGTCGATCGCCAATGATAGATGCGCA
>NW_006263721.1:337530-338608 GCF_000469605.1 Apis dorsata | reverse complement strand
CCCCCCCATCCCCGTACGCGCCTCGCGTTATTTGAATAAAATTATTTCGAGGATCGAACGTATAATGAATTACATTGCTTAATCACAGTGATTCCCCTCCTTGTAATTTCACGTTCGTTCGAACTGGGTAGCCCGCTTTGTCGGTTAATTCCCCAGTTTTTCGCCAGTTTCATTCCTCGATCAAACGATTCCTTCTTCCTGCAAGCGCACGCGCGATCCGTGTAATCTGCCTTTTCTATTTTTTCATCCAAAAAATTCAATTCGGATTGGAAAGGAATTTAATATCTTTGTCTCGCGAAAACTCATATATAATTGGCGAAAAATCGAGCGAAATATCCTCGATGAATTGTTTTAAGGAAGGGAAAGAATCATCGAGCGTTCGATCATTTGTTTCCCTATCACCTCCTTATCGACATCTAAAACCCCCAACGAGAAGCTTTATCGTCGAAAAATATTCCCACCGTAAACGGAGCGCGCTGTTCGAATCGATCGGAGCCAAATCGAGACTTGGAGGCGTCCTCGTTCGCGAAAATTCAAAGTAAGATTCGTCGCGCAGAATATCAGATTCTAGGTATCCTTAAAAGATAGTTTATTTTTCGAAAGATAGAGCAGCGAAAACTTTACGACCGGATATTGGATATCGCGTGTATTATCCCACGTACGAAAGCGTATCTTTCGCTTATTATTATTTTCAGCGAACGTTGAAAGTACGAAGGGAGTCGACGTGTAAACCGTCGTCGCGTACGGGTGCAAATTCGATGTCGCGGGTTCAAGGGACAATTTTCGAGAGATGAAGATTCGATAAAGGAAGGAAGGAAGGGGGGCGTTAGCCGAAAAACAGGCGGCTGGACCGAGGCGGTTGGCGGAGCGAATTGGTAGGGAGGGAAGGAGAGAGAGAGAAGCGCACAGAGAGAGAAAGAGAGAGAGAGAGAAAGAGAGAAAAAGAGGGGACTTACGCTGATAAACACGTGTAGCTTTTAGCGAGGCATCCCGAAGATCGTATCTCCGGTAAAATATGCCCTCCGAGGACAATATTAACTGCTTGCTGCTTCTGCGCCCTATCCTTGGCCCCGTGCGA
>NW_006263721.1:335011-337342 GCF_000469605.1 Apis dorsata | reverse complement strand
ATTTTCGGGAGGGTGAACGACTCCGTTACCATCCTCCACCCCTCCTCTATGCGCCGTGTCGTAATCGAGCGAGGTTGGCGAATTAATCGTTTCCGAGAAAGCGGGCAACGCTTCTGCCGAACGTGACGAGATGGGAGATAGGGAGAGCCGGGAGCCGGAAGGGAATAAAAAGCGCAAAGAGGGCGAGGAGAGGCAGGTTGAGAGGACGACAAGGGGGAAAAGGGTGTCGCTCGCGGAGATAAGCTCGCCCCCGCGCCCGAAAGTAAGAAGTAACAACCGGCTTGATCCTGCCCACCGATTGCACCGCGAGGTGAAACTTTATCGACGCCTCGCCACCTCGACGAGAGAAGAGAAGAAGTCATCCAACCCGCTCCTTCCCCTCTCTCCACCTCCCCGTTTCGACGTTTCTTCTTTCCTTCCCTCCCTCCCTCCCTCTCTCTCTCTCTCTCTCTCTCTCTCTCTCGCCCACCATCTCGGATCCACGGCGTTGCATTAATAAGCGCGTATCGAGCGTTCATCTATGGAATTTCGCGTACGCGACGATGACGTACGGACCCGTTCCAGCTTACTGATGTCATTGCACGGCGCCGCCATAAGTTGCGGGCCGTACGCTCGTTTCTTTGGCCGGTGTACGCCGGGAATGCCAACCGATTATGCCCGCTGATATCGAGCCGGTAGCGCGGGACCGAAAAGGGAGACCCTTCGAAAGCATTCGCGCGCGGCTAACGCGAGAAAAATAATCGTGCCCTCGTGCCCGCCACCTTCCTTCCCTCTCCTTTCCGAGGATCGTCGACTCTCTCTGTCAGTCGTATCCAACGACTCGTTCGACGTTCAGTGACAGGGAGCAAAATTTAACTTAAGCTCGAAGTTACGAATAATTTAGGAAAGTCAGTTTAATAATTTGTTCGAAACGTGTAATAATAATCGTCGTATATATACGAAAGCGGATCGATTAATAATAGCCAGGAATAGACGTTATTCCAGCATTTGAACAATCACCTGGGAAAAACGGGTCAATAATACCCGAAATACTCACCTGCCGTGAGTGAGGATTGAATTATTAATACCCATCGCGCGGATTCGCTTCGAATAGCGTGCATCCGCTACCTTTTTACCCAACGATTCAGATGATGCGGCGTGGATGCGATTTTTACGAGGGAGAAGCTTCCCTCCCGCGGAAAAGGAAACGAAGAGGAGACGCTGAAAGTCGTTCCCCTCGCCAGGGTTTTATAGGCGGTTCATCGTCGAGTGGCAGGTGGAGGCGTATATGTACGTGTTCGCGCGTAGCGGCGGGAAGAAAAAAGGGTAGGAGGGGGAAGGGAAAAAGCGGAGAAGCGGTTTATACCGCGCGCGCACACGGATATAGGGAGGCAATGCGCTCTCACGACGACAACAACGAAGACGACGATGATGATGACCGAGCACCGCCGGGATGAGTCTGCTTCTTTCGTACGCGTTCATAATTGAGATAATCTTTATCGAGCGAGAGAGAAGGACCGCCGGTATGTGGATTTTTCCGATCGGCCACTTCCTCCGCCGCTTCTCGACGACCCGTTAAGCGCCGAGTGACGAGCCTAGCCGATTTATTTCGCGCAAGAGTCTTTAGGGGAGCGTTCTTCAGGGGCCCTGTCTTTCCGCTTAATTTCGTACAATTTTTGATTTCACAGTTTCAGGAACGATCTTATCGAAATATTTCCAATATTTGTATTTGTTCGAGTTACGATCCAATTACGACACGAATTTTGTTTCATCCAATATTAGCACGATGGCTTGTTCGTCATTGAATCTTAAACTGGGAAAAAAACTTGGAAAAACTCGGATCGCGGTTTTACGATCGATTTTTACATTTTCGTTCTAAACAACCTCGCGTTAAATAAAGAGCCATTGGGAGAGAGAGAGAGAGAGAGAGAGTATTTGAATTTTGCACGAAGATCGTTCCGATCCATCGCTGCGTAGGATAGATGCAGTTCGTATAGGCGAGGCAAAGGACTCGAAGGCAGCTGCCTCCGGAGATGCGACGTGGCTCCTGTACGCGCAGTCGAACCAGCAACTCTCATTCGACGTGGACAATCGGTGCGCGAAACTCGTCGATAAAAATTTCTTACGAAAAACCCTAACCTTTTTCGAATTCGGAACGGAACGGAATTCGTTCCGTTCGAGATATCTCAACGAATCCCCGTTTATTCCAAGTAACCCGAAACAACTCGACAACTCGTTATACAGAAAAAAACTGGTCGAATTTCAACGTCCTCCCTAAAACTCGAGCTCAATCTTCATCCAACCGCATCGGCCGATTGCGATCGAAATGATCGGGCGGCATGAGAACCACGA
>NW_006263721.1:333628-333898 GCF_000469605.1 Apis dorsata | reverse complement strand
GTAAGGTCCGCCTATGCCGTGTACGAGGCCGCATGTTTCTCGGCAGGTGTATACACGCATTTCCCTTTCCTCGCCCCATCCCAACCGACTCGCTCGACGACACACCCCACCCCATCCCCCGACGCTCCACCGCCACCTTCGCCTTTCTCCACCGCCCGCGCCAAAGGAAATTAAACCCCACTTAAGCTCGCTGATTATCGTTGTCACGTATTCTCTCTCTCTCTCTCTCCTCGCGTCGTTCCTTCGCGAGCGACCCGAGAAACGAGCCTG
>NW_006263721.1:332099-333577 GCF_000469605.1 Apis dorsata | reverse complement strand
TCGCAAAAACAGGCGACGCGCAAAAAGCGAGAAGGAAACCATGCGCGCCCCCTCGTCCGATTCAATTTCTTCCTCGGGCGGAGGGGAGATTTCGAGAACGCCAAATTTTCCCTAATATTCCTATTGAATAGATTCCCCTAGGTTCGAGGAACGCGAGTTAAATCGGATTGAAAAAAGAAAGGATAGGGGAATAGGTCGGCGTCCCACCGTTTTCTTTCCATACTCTATTCTCTCCTCCTCCTCCTCCTCCTCCTCCTTCGCCTCTTCTTTCTCGGTCGATTTACAGCCGCTTCCTCGGTTTGATTCGAGCATTCGACTCGACTAATTTTACCGGGAGATTGCGCGTTCCACGTCCACCGCTTTCGAATATTAGATTCCGTCTTTCTGGCGCGGGTTACCGATTCGACTCGCGTCTCCCCGCGTCTCGAATGTATGTTTAATCCTGTTCTCTCTATCGGACGCATTCGATCTCGCGGACGAANCCGCCAATCTCTTTCTCTCTCTTCCTCTCCCCCTCCCTCTTTTCTTTTCTTCCTCCACGAGTTTCCGTGAAATTGCGAATTAACGAACGACGGAAAGATTCCATCGTCCGTGATGGCTCGCGGGAAAAGAGGAAAAGAGGAAAACGAAGGGAATTATCGATTCCGTTCAACCCGGGATTCCTTCGCGGAAACGAAACTTCGGAACACGAGAGCCCGTCACGATCGTGCACGGGTCAGCTTGGAGCGAGCAACGGATACATTGTTAAGGAGGGAGGAGGGGGAGGATCTCGCATCGCTTCCTCGTTGTTCCAACGTTTGCGAGCGTGCGCTCGTATCGATGGAACGAAGAGTGAAAAGTAATAAATAAACTATGACGAGAGAGGTAAAATGAAAGAGAGGCACGGATCGAAGCTCGAACTCGCGCGCCAACGAGTTACAACGGTCTTAAATCACGGCCACGGTGAGATTAATTGGTCCATTGGTTGGAGGGAGGAAGGGGAGGGGGACGAAAAAGCGCGAAAAAGAAGCACGAGGCGAATCGACGCGTAAAGAGCGAAAAGAAAAGAGAAGAAAAGAAAAGAAAAGAAGCAAAGCTAAAGAGGTCGGAAGCGGGGAAAACGACGAGGAGAGAAGAAGAAGAAGAAGAAGAAGAAGAAGCGCGACGAGGATGGAGAGGAAATTGGGGGAGGGGAGAGGAAGAAGCGTATCGAGGTGGATTTCGCTATAATGANTCTGCTGCCGTTGTTGCACCACGCCACCACAGAGGAACGCCGAGTCGGTAGCCGAGTCGCGCCTCGGGCTACGGCTCTTTTATATGTGGAGCAACCACCATCTCCTCCTCGCCCGTCCCCCCGTCGTCGCGTTACTCCCTTCTTTTCTTCTTCTTTTCTCCGCTCCCTCGAGCCTCGAACGAAACAACGTTTCGAGAAACGCCAAACTCTACCTAACTCGTAACGGAACGGAACCCGTTTTTCCATTGAGTATCCACGAGTAAAA
>NW_006263721.1:330073-332064 GCF_000469605.1 Apis dorsata | reverse complement strand
TACACCGACTAACTCTTTATCGATTTTTACGGATAGGAAGCTCGAAGCAATCCGAAGGAGGGGCGCGATCTCGATTAAATGTAAATTCTAATCACCCGGTTACGTGCCGATTTCGTATCCCGAGCTGATTACAGGTGGGATACAGCGCTCGGGGATTTTTCTTTTTCCTCTTCTTTCCTTTTTATCGACGCGAGGATCGAGGGGGCCCGGATGCGTGGGCTCGACGCGAGGGAAACGGTAAGAGCCGCGGTTACCCGCAACAGCCGGATCGTTGGCCCTCTCGTATGCGTATGCGTGGCTATCCTCGGAGAGGAGAGCGCAAATATCCCGTTTTAAAGTCGTCGTTTGCATATTGCGCCTCGAGGCGGCGCGTTTTCGGCTCGGCCAATAACGGTGGCCTGCCACTTTCCACTTTGCTCTCTCTCTCTCTCTCTCTCTCGTTCTCTTCCACTCTTTCGTTTTCGCGGCGCACACGTGTGCTCGATCACGCGCATGCCTCCAGGAGCATTATTCCCGAGCGACGATTTCTCGAAGCGCGCGCGCGCGAAACCGGAGGGATCCAACGATTCCCGGAGAGAGAGCCGGTCGATCATCCTCGATCACGCACGTCGGGCCTCGCCGCTCATTCCCCGATCACCCAGGGCGTTCCCTCGGTCATTCACGCGATTTCCATTCATCTGGACACCGCGCGCCTCCCCCCTTCCTCGCCACCTCCCGTAGTTGCGTACGTTTGCCGTCGAACACGTTCGTTTACAACGCACGCACACGAACGAGAGAGAGAGGCGTTCGAGTTTTCTCATCTTACGGAAGAAACGAACAAATATTCGGCGCGGAGATAAAAATATTTCCATGTTGGTAAAAAATTCGACGATAAATAACGATTCGGTTATTATGCGCGATCCATCCGTTTAACGCGGCTTAACATTTTCTCCGCGCCGATGCCTACGACGCGCAACCGCCGCATATTTCAGGATTAACCCGCGATGAACTTTTCTCCGTACAGCGAACGGTGTTCGGCCACTCGTACATAAATCCGTTTCTAAGAGCGCGTGTCCATATGGCGCACGTTTTCCCTTTGCTGCCGCTGGTCGCGTCGCGTAACTCGATTTGGGATCATCACCCCCTCCTCCTCCGTGGAAAAGTTTGAAAAATTCTCGTGCACGTTTGTAATCTCCCGATTGAAGAGGACGTCGAATCATGCGATCCCGCGCTCGTTCTTGCAAACTCGCATCCTCGACGAAACAAGGTCGAGCGGAGCGCTGATCACCTCGTCGAAGCCATTTGGCCGAGCCGCCATTTCTCGACTCGACTCGCCCCGCAGTTTGTCTTCCAAGGGTTTTAGGCGGGATAAAAACACGAACGGATCGAGGACACGATTCACCGATCCGCGCGCAGCGAATTCCATATTCTCGTTATAATTCACTTCGCGACACGCGACGAGCAGGCTTTTAGCCGCGATAATAGATTTATCGGCGGATCTCGAGTCCCGAGTATAATGGACGTTAAGAATAGACGTTGGCATGGCCTTCCCAATTCAACCGTTATTCCCAACAATGTCAGTTTTAATCAGCTCAGTATTCACTTCGATCCGACTCGACACCCGAATATCGGAATACTCTTCCGAAAAAATTATCCTTCCTTTCCCCCTTCTCGAATCGGATATAATCGAAAACGCTACGCTAACTTTTCTCGCCATTGCTCCGATTTCGTGGGCCGAGTTTCGAAAACTGTAACATTAAGTCGTAAATTTCCATCCGGCTACCGGTATCCCGGTAATCGACGGTCTCGCGCTGTCATTACGTTTACTCCGTCCTTATAAATTACTTTACTGCGGCGTGAAGAGAAGAGTTTTTCGGTGAGATGATACGCGGCCAACACGCGATCGACTTTCTTCCTGCGAAATTTCGCGGGGCGATCGCCTCGCGCGTGATAATTATCCTCGAAAAGTGAGCAGCAACCACCGCTCGTTCCACCTCGATTACGCGTAATCG
>NW_006263721.1:325321-329947 GCF_000469605.1 Apis dorsata | reverse complement strand
CGCACCTTTCGCGCCACCCTTTTCCTGCCGTGGCTGCGAAACGACAAACGCCTCGCTCGATCGAGGTGCGCGAGGAGCGGAGCTCTCCGACTGTTCGAACGTGATTGCAACGAAACGGTGGAGAGCAAGGACGGAACGATTTGGACGATGCTACTAACGGACGCACGAGTGGTACGGGTCCCTCGAGGGGGAGGGGAGGGGATTAAAAGTCGAACGGGCGAGTCGTTGGCTCGCGTTGGTTTAACGACCGTCAACCCTTCTCGATGTCGGCAACGTACGAGTGGGCGTGACTGGGGGCAATTTGGGAAAAACGTAATTTAGCGGGCGTGGCCCACCGCACGCAAGGTGCAACGAAAATGAGATTTTTTATCGTACGTCATCGCGGCGCGAGAAACACGCTCTGCCCCCCTCCCTTTTTTCTAATCTTCCCTCTCGCGGCCATTTTGTTCTCTAGGTTGCTCGCGTTGAAAATTGAAAATATCGGAATTTCTCTTTCTATCTCTCTCCCTTTCGAAAAGAAATTTGGAATTTTTTCCCTCGATCGGGGGAACAACAAATTGCGGAGACGTTGATCCATGCAATTTGACACAACGTATTCTTTTCGCTCCAATTAGCAAACGTGTAATCGCGGCTTGGTGGTGGGTAATTTGTGCGTTTCGAATTTCTGTTCTGCCGCGCTCGATGATTGACGTGAAAGAGATCGCGCGAACTTTTTTACGTTTTCAAACTGGTTAACACGTGCTAATTGGCGTCCGCATTGACGGAAAGGCTTTCACTCCGTCATCGACCGACATCCATTCTGTCAGATTCGTGTAATTAAAACCTCGGCGTGAACTGGAAAGAAATCTTACCGATAAAAACTATGTACGTGTATACGCACACATCGTATATCGATTTATTACGTGTCAAACGATCGCATTAATCTTGATATCTGGATTATTGTACACCGTTCGACTAATAAAAAAATTGTTACACACTTTACACACTGTTGTAATCGGGCACGCATCGATCCACAATTCAGACAGAATTTATCTCCTCTTTTTCAAACTCCTTTCATTTTTCACTTCACTCGCGAAGATCGATCGATCATATTTCCTCGCGGCTACACAGGGACAAATTCAATACAAATTTCAGAATTACTTGTGAAGTCACTTGGAGCGAAAAAATAATTCTAGAATCCCACGAACGACTCCAACGACTCTTTTTCTTCCATCGTCGTTTTCGTTACCACTCCATCCGGGTACAACAACACTTTCACAGGAATCGCACCTGTCCTTAAAACCTGTCGGCGGGATTCATACCGGCTCGGATTGATATATCTCTCCGTTGCCCGCGAATACTTTTCCTCCACGACGCACTTTTTTCTCCCCTTTGTGCGTCCGTCCCAGAGGCGCGTCATGAGTCACGATCGAACGATCAGCGATGGCGAGCCGGGGATAAGGGAGAAACGGAAGTGACGATGGCGATTCTATGGAAGCGGCCGTTTTTCAAGAGAGGCGTGATTTTGCTTCGCTCGGCTATTTCTCGAAATTATAACCTTACGAAATATTATCTCGGTTTCGACGCGATTTTTGGTGATACGGATGAAAAGTTGGCTTCGCGGTTTAAAAAGAGAAAAATCTCTCCAGAACCGTTCAGACAGATTAGACAGATTTGCCAGATAGAAAGAAAAGGTAAGTAAAATTTTCGGGAAAAATTCAAGTATCGGAAAATCGGTGGTAAATTGCGTAGCTCGAAGTTCGAGAAAAGGCGGGAAAATTCGAATTAACTCTCTCTGAACCGCGAGCCGATCGAATAATAATCGACGATCGTTAGGAGAGATTGAGCGCCACCGCGAAAACCGCAATCCACGGATGTCCACGGGTGGAGAAAAATGGCGAAGACGAGCGCGGTCGTTCGTGATTAGCGGCGCGCGTGTAAGCGGGCGTGCAAGCGTGCCGCTCGAGCCGAGCGCACCGCCATCGGCCGACGACGTTGATGCTAATCAACGCCGAGTCGCTGGTTCGTGAAAACGATTTTTCAAGTATCGCGTATTAGACAGAGAGAGAGAGAGAGATGGGGGAGGCCGCGAATAAGACATCCTCGGTGATGGAACGCGGATCGAGTCGACGAGGAGGATGGATCGATCCTTGTGTCGTCCGAATGAACGTCGCCGGCCGAGCGTGAACCGAGATCGTTATCGGTGGATTCGCAGTGAGCGACACACACCTTGCGAACACGTTGCATCGCGTTGCACCGCCTGATCGCGTCGGGATGTAATTGCAAACGAGACGTATAAATTATATACGTACATACATATATATATATATATACATATAGAAGGTTGGCAATCGTCGACTATCCATCTACGTTTGAGGAGTGTTGAAAATATTAATAAATACGGAAACGATAGTCTCGGATCGATGAATTCGATACGAAGGCGATTTCGCGAGATAGAATCGATTCTGCGTTAATTAATTCAAGAGACTATATCTAACTGTCGCGTCACGAGTGTCATCGGGTGAAATTTGAAACAAGGTTGAGGGGGTGTTGCTATTTTCGCGAGCTCGTGGCACGTCCTAATAATAATTCCCTTTGATGCGCTCAACGTGTCCAACGTTCGATCGATCCATGCGTGGCCGCTCATCTTTCAAAAGCCCGTGGCTCTCGAAAAATGAGAATCGGTCGGGTCTAGTTGGTTTGAAACTGGTCCCCGTCGAATCGAGGCTCTATTCGCGGAAATAGAGGAATTATTCTGGTTGTTAATTCTCTTTCGAACGAGTGTACACGTAATTTTTCGTTCGTAGTATACTCGTATTCCACCTGGATCGATGGTAAGAAAGAATTGCGGATATAATTCATATTTTATCGAGTCTAAGCTTTTCGAATGATAGAAACATTGTTCGAATAAAATGTACGAAGCGAAACGCGTTGTCGGGAAAGAATGTGTTATTCGTCTAAAACTAGTTGTTAGGGAACACGCGTAATCTTATCACTAATTATATATTTATCGTTGTATTTTACCGATTTATTGCGTGTTTCCCGTGTAACGTAGCTCGATAATGCCTATTATTAAATGTAGATAAATGCACGTCGTTATAAGAGATATAAATTCTTTTTTTTTTTTTTTTTTTTTTCATTGTACGATCGAAATTAATACCGTAATTTGTATGTATTACTTTTAATTGCTAATTTCGACGTTAACCTGGCGCGTATCGGTGAGTTTTGATCAGAAAAAGAGATTACGGAGAAAGAATCGAAAGCACGGTTGCGAAAATGTCGTTCGAACAATATCTTGAAATCTCGATCAATGGCGAACACGATATTAATTTCGCGATCGATAATCGAAATAAGAAAATATATATATATACATACATACTCGAACGGTATTATTTATATTTATAAAGAAGACTAATACGAGTTAAAGGAAACAAAAAAACTTGCACTTCCTTATGACAATCTAATCGTTTCGCCTTCTTCTCTTCTCCATGGAATAACGCTGGCGTATTCATGGTCATTTGCAAAGCTAATTTATCAAGACGACTTCGCGAGCAACTGAAATTAATATTCTCAGCTCGTAGATCACTTGGTCGGTGGATTTTAATGGAAACGTTTTTTTCTTTTTTTTTTTTTTTTTTTTTTTTTTATTTTTCTCTCTCCTCTCCTCCCTTTCGTGAATATATGAAAATAACGAAGCTAAACTACCAGAATTATTTAATGCTCGTTCCAATGCGCGCCGTACGCGAGGACGTTCCAGTTCCCTGGTTTTCACCAGTTATCTGGATGATGATCTCTAAACTAAATATCAGTCCCGATATACGATTTATTTCACATCAAGCTCGATTAATTACTCGATCAAACTCGTCCTCGAACGATATTTACACACAGCTTCGTTCAAAATATCCGTCCGTTTCGTTTAATTTCTGGGCGCACGCTTTCCCATTCTTATTTATTATATCCGCGAGATAATATAAATCATTGGCGGAACTACTCGATGTTAAAATTACATAATGTATCGAATACAATTTCCACAGTCACCGAGTTTTTCTTTCTTTCTTTTTTTCCTTCTTTCCTTCTCAAGATTCGTATTAATAAAAATTCCCTTTCGTAATTCTTTCTAAATTTAAAAACAGATAAATGAATATACACCAGAGTTTCCCTGTCTCGTATAAACGCGTCACGTAATTAATAGATACACCGGAACACGAAACGAAATCAGGGATATTATACATATATATATAATAAAAATGTATATACTGGAAATCGATTCACATCGAAATTACATAATACATCTAGCAGGTAAGTATAAGTAATTTGTAGCCACCGATAAAATTAGCTGTAACAAATTTCAATCCTTGACAGAATCCTTTCCAGAAATACTAAACTTATTTATCGTAACGCAGGCGAGAGATATTTATCAATTTTTCGAATGGAAAAATTCACGGGACCGGAATTCGCGTAAATCAACTTAACCGAAATTACGTAACGATATCTGATAAAAAAAAGACGAAGAAGAAGAAGAAGAAGAATAAGAAGAAAAATAGCTACGTCCCTCATTCGGGATATTTTCCTAAATTAAACAGTTAACGATCCTGATAACGAGATAAATAATTCCTTGTTCGCGGATGTAACGGCGCAATTAATAAC
>NW_006263721.1:318199-324277 GCF_000469605.1 Apis dorsata | reverse complement strand
GCGGCGTTGGCGGTGGTGAGCGGATAATAGGAGGACGCGTCGCGTCTCTGGAACCGGCATCGTAGTAAAATCTCTCAATTTGTTGCCGCGTCCGTCTATCGGGTTCGTCTTTTTTTTTCCTTTTTTTTTGTCTTTCCTTTGGTCGCAATCTTACGAGCAACGCTCTCTCTCTCTCTCTCTCTCTCTCTGTCTCTCTCTCCGCGACCGGTACCCGGCCTCGCGCCAATGAGATACGCCAAGCGAAGATTTTTTTCCCGAACAGGCAATTTACGGTAAAATTGCTCGGCGAGGCGTGAAGAATTTTGAGAGGCGTGCAACAAGTGGTTGGGTGCAACAAGTTATTGCCGGCGACGTCTGGCTTTCCGACGCGAGGCCCGTTCCTTCCTTCTTCCATCCGTGTTAAAGTTTCCTTCTCCCAGCGCTCGCCGCCACGTTCCGCGGGGGAAAGGGACGATGGCGATCGTTTAGGCGTCGATAAACGGATAAACGGGAGGAAAGGTCCCCCGTGGATTAAATTCAGGAAAAGGAGAAACTCGAGATTGGTTACCTGGCTTCCTATACGTACGTGTGTAATTTCGCCGGCGAAACGTGGTTACTTGGCCGACTGTAACGATTATTCTCGTCCATAATACGATGTTTTATTAGAGATTCGATCGTTATCTCGAGAGAGGAAAATCACGAGATNTATATAAACTTTTAACGATCAAAGGGTTGGAATCGATCCGACCGAGAGGCTGGAAAGAACGCCTTAATCGAGGCGCCGGGCAACGTTCCTTGAAAACGGGGCACGAAAAACGAATACGCGTACACATAATTTTCCAACCAATTTTACCGCGGCCTCTCCGCCTATTCTCAGATAACGGCCGGTCTCAGTCAGCGATCGCGTTAAGCGGCGGCGTGCAGGGCGGCAATAACGCCGTCATCGACGCCGCCTTAGCTCGTAGCAGGCGTTACGGAGCACCGGCCCGCGGAATTACGCTTAAGGTCTCTTGCCAGAGGAATGCAAGACCAAAGCGAGCGCTGACGATTCTTAAGCCGAGAGGGACGGAATGGCTGACAAGAAGAAGAGGACGATGAAACGTCGGCCTGTTCGAGGGAGGGGAAAAAAATGAAAATTTTAGACGGAAAAAAAAGAAAAAATACGTCTTCTTCCAAGAAGAGATCGAAGAAATCTCTCCCCCTCGTTTCTTCTTCTTCTTCCTTTTATAACTATATAATCGGTATATATATATTTTTGACGAATCTCGCCCAATAATAACGATTCCTCCGTGCAAATATTGCAATTGCGATGGATAGAAGGGACGAGGGAAAAAGGTGTTGGAAGAAAGAGAGAGACGCAAGAGCGCGAGATTCCAACCGCGAGTCAGGTGGAGCGCAAGATCGGATCGCGAGAAGCGAAGGGATGTCTGGCCGCGTTCCGTTGTTTCGTCTGAAACAGGCGCGACAGCCGCGGCATGACGGGTACACGTGTACTATTGTTGGTCGAATCCGTGGCCACCCACCTCAGACGCGGTTACACGCACCGCGCGCGAAGAGGAGGGGGGAAGATGGAGTAGATCTCGGAGAGAGAGGCAGATACGAGATAAAGGGAGACGAGCCGGGGCGGCGTTGGTTCGCGCGCGAGATTCAGCGCGAGCCGGGCTCGTGTATTATCGTCGCTATTATTACGCCACCCTCCTTCCCTTGTACTTGCCTTGACGGACAGTACGACGGACAGGTTTCCGTCTCCCCCTTTCTCCTCACCTCGAAACCTTCCTTTTGGAAACCCCCTTTTGCTCTTGCTTCCCGTGTCATCTTTTTCTAGTAACTCGAAGATGGAAACTCCGCTCGCCTTCCCGTGACGTTCTACGATTATTAATAAGAGAGACTGGCCCGCTCTCTCCGAATCCCTCTTCTCCTCTCGCGCCGCCACTCGGGAATCGAGAGTACAACGATACGATGTAATAATTTTAACACCTCGGTGAAATTTATTTCGCCGCTATTCTGAAAATTTGAAATATCGTTCGAAATTCGATCTCGCTTTTACGTTCCCCCTCGCGGGAAATCAAACCACGCAAATCGATCGATGCGAATCGAAATTTAGAGAAAAAAAAAAAAAAAAAAAAGAAAAAAAAAAAAAAAAAAACATTTCTTCGAACTCTAACCAGCTTCTCCAATTTCCCCGCTCCTCCACCAATCATGCCACTCGAGACAGACTTCTTCTTCCGTCTAATCGTTGTTCGCTGTACAATGCTCTATTTTCATTTCATTTCTCGTTGCTCGCGACGGATATTGGAGTCTCTCGCCACGATACCAATCGGAACCGCGAGGTAGAAATGGATCGCTCGAGAGACGACGGCGGATCGGCGAAGCGTAATGGTGGTGGTCTGATAAGAGAGCGGTGCTATCCGTTCGCGAGCAAAGCGAGGCTAATAGGACGATCGTTGGAGATGGATGCCGCGTCGGTAGAAACGTTTCGTCTTCTCTCTCTCCGTTTCATTTCTCGGGCTCTCGTGTATCCGGCGGAACGATCTACATCTGTCTCGGTGGACCACTGGTGGCGCTGTGCTTCCCTTTGTGCGGCGGGTACGGGTGGGTGGCCCCGGGATGAACGAACAATAGTACACGTGTACCAATCATGCCAAACTGTCATGTCGTTTCTAGCCGAACAACGGAGTTTGGCCTGCGCTCCGCCACGACTGTGCTGCCTCCTTCCCACCAGTCGCGCACACACACGCGCGCGCATGCGCGTCGCCTAACGTTCTTTCTCCCGCGTTTGATCTAATCTGACGAGCACGATGATGGATCGCGCTTTTTCACGGGTATAATGAACTCGTTTCGAGATAGACCGGCGAGCAGCAACGCTCGAAAGTGTTTTCGAAAGCGTTTTATAGCGCTACGGTTACCACTACGTTACCACTGCGACCGTAAGCGTGGCGAAAAAACTGGGAGGAGATAAGATCCGTGCTGCGGATATAATCGATGGCCGATAGAAAACGCGACGTGTGGTCCGAGAGTTGGTTCGATTCCATCTCGTCTCGGCAATCGAGCGATCGGCCAGATCGAACGGGTTCGCGATTCTAATTTCTGACCCGAGGAGAGAGAGAGAGAGAGAGGTATTACGTACAATGCGAGATCGCGCCACCGGTAGTCGTTTAATCGGTTTTAAACGGGACGGGGATTTTATTTAAGGAATTTTCGATCGAGCAAATTGGTCGGCGATTATCGTTTAGGCCCAGAGGGCGCGGGAGAAAACTTTTTCTTTCACCTTCCTTTTTTTCTTCCTTTCGCCTCCCTCCCCTTCTTTATTTCGTTCGCAGCGTCGATACGCCAACTGGTAATTGGACCGTAATCATCATCATTGACAATTTTACGAGCGACCATACGCCGATCATCGTTTCACGGCGTAAAAGATCGCTGCGGGCTAACGTCCTTCTCCTTCTCCTCCTCCTCCTTCTTCTTCTTCTCCGCCATCCGCTAATTTACATGGAAACTATAACCCGTCCTACTCCTCCGGACCGCTGCCACTCTACCCTCCACCTTTCCATCTTCTTCTTCCTTCGATGAAAATCTCGCGTCCGTTTCTCGGAANATGGAATTCCACGCCCGTTTACTCGCACCGCCGCGGCGGTGGGGGAAGGGAATTTTGAAAAAGCGAGCGCAACATCTCGATCGAGACGATGGAAAGGACGTCACGCGGCGTGAGAGGCCGGCTCGCGCGCGACGAACACGACAACAACGACTTTTCATCCGCGACGACGGGGCTGACGTGGGGTATGCGATGGCGAACAACTCTTCGCGGTTATGTAACCACGCATGAAACTAATATATCAGAGTTGTCCGGCTTTGTGGCAAACTTAGACCGCGCGTCTCGAGCCAAACTCCCCGTCCCTCCCTCGATCTAACAGCGAAAGAACGCGAAAGTAACAGATGAACTTCGCTACCAACGCTTCGTTATTCCGTATCCAACCAGCGTGCGTGTATCCAATGCTTTCCGTCACGCGAATTCTTTTTCTTTCTCGAGGATCTCTCGATCTATCTCTCGTTTCGGAAAAAGGTATTATTTAACAAATTTCGTTTCACTCGTGCTCTTTGATATCATTGCCAACAGTCTCTCCCTCGATAAAGGAAGGCTTATTCTCCCTTGAAGAATCGTCACACGCGGCGAAATGGCGTCAGATTACGTAACGTTTGCGCGCCGGCCAACAATGCGTCACACGATATATTCCAAATACCTAGAAACAAACTGTACCCGTCGTCCTTTGTATCCAACCGAACGTCGTTCGAACGTCCGTTTATCCTCTCTCTTTCTCTTTGATACGAAACGTGCACGGCCCGATGACCGGCACGCGCTAAATATAAATCCACGGGACGAGTTCATTAAGGAGGAATTTTATTTCATACTATCGATATCTCTGGTCGAGGGGGAGGGAGGAGAGAAAGGAGGAGGCGGAGTGATGGAAAAAGAAGAGATCGAAATCCCCTCCTCCTCCTCCTCTTCCTCGATAAATAAGACCTTCTCGTTCGATTTTGACAGCGTCGTGAGAGGAAGAATTTTTTCGCGTGGCGTGCGCGGAAAGAGCGGAGAGANAAAAAGGAGGAGGAGGGGGGAACATCTGTTGTCTTGGAAGCGTTCAACCACGGGGAGAATCCAGACAGACTCCTCTTCTTCCGCTCCTCCGTGCAACCTTCCCTCCTCCTTTTTCGTGCTCGTGATATTGTTCGCACGCATCGCGAAAATGCGGGTGACACACGCTCCGTTTTTGCGACCGAGCCCGGGATAAAGTGTTTAGTCTGAGTTTCGCTCAAGGAGGGGTGGGTGGGGAGGGAGGAGAGTTCTCGAGGTCTCCATCGGGAGGACGGGGAATTCGGAACGGAGACGGGAGGAGTGAAGAGAAAAAAGAAGCGTGTTCCCGTATTTTTAATGCTCGTTAAGCTCGTTCTCAGAGAGGGAGGCATTAATATTCGCGTTAAAAAGGGATTTTTAGCATAGGTGAAGCGTAGTACTTTCCTCCTTTCGTCTATCCATCAACTTCCAATCATCGTTAATCCAATCTTTTCTTAAAAATTATCTCGCTTATAATTTATCCTCGATCATCGAGCACACTTTCACAAAATGTCTTCCCTTCGAGGAAAAATGCGAGAAAAATCCCGCGTGTACAAATATTCTCGATTTAATCTGCGAAATTTCGAGGTGAGATTAAATACTTTGGACGCGAAAGCGAAGTTATAAAGCATAGGGGACGGGAAGAGGCGACTCGTAAACGTTGGCGAGACATCGGGTAACATTTGTCCAAGATTCTTTTCCACATCATCAAGGAGGTATTCTGCGGTTCGTACATTGTCAACGCTTGATATCCCGCCNCGGGTGTCGTCGCGTTCCTCGATTTTAGGGTGTGCCCGTCGTTGGCCTCCGCGTCAACCTCGTCTTGCCACGCTCTTGTAACAGCGCGAGCGTTACCCACGCCTGCCGCCGCGCTGTCACTCCCATTGTGCGTACGTGTGGAACGTGTGACACAGGCATGCGACGACGACGCATCGCGCGCGCGAGATTTACCGGCGACACCCACACCGGTACGCCAGATGCGTACCGATCTCGCCTATTCCCACGCAATTTCAATTCCAAATATCCCCTTGAAAGAATCGTTTAGAAAAATTTCGTTTGAATTGAACTGAAAATTGGCCGATGAGAACGACTCGTATCGATTACGAAACCACGTCATATCGATATTTAATTTCAGGTTTGAATACAAGCTCTCGAAGCCAGGCATTATTGAATAAGAGAAAAAGAGGTATCGTGGTACGATCTCTCGTAATCTCGGCGAATTCCTCTTCTATGAATTATGGGTAACGCTTAAAAGAAGATTTAGCGAAGCGCGGTGGTGATACAAAAAACTAGAAACGGCTCGGCTTTAAACGCCGCTTTAACTCGATTACGGTTCCACCGTCCGGCCGTAAATTGGCCGGTCGAGCGCCAGCTCCTCAGACGCTAATAAAACTGTGCCAAAATGGCGCCCGCTTTGTCCTATCCCCGATCACGGGCGAGCAACGTCAACGTTTCCGCGAACGATTCCCAATAGCGATCGGTGGAAATCTCGA
>NW_006263721.1:313858-318035 GCF_000469605.1 Apis dorsata | reverse complement strand
GAGAGAGATCGGCGAGGCGAGGCCGACGGTCGAGACGATTCGACATACCGTAATTAAGTCGTAGCGAGGGATCAACGCCGGTATAATGGGATTATAATGACACAGCGTTAATTCCCGCGCCGACGTCCACGCTTCGAGCGCTTCCACGCGTCCGAGCGATATCGCGAGCAACGTTTTAATCGATAAACAGATTTCACGGTTCTCTGATTTTCGTCTCTTGACGATGTGGCTCGACCGCTCGTAATTATCCATGGAATTTCTCTTTCTCTCTCTCTCTTTCTCTCTTCCCCTCCTTCTACTGAAAATTTATCGACCTTGTTCGAAGATCGTTTTACGAATCGACTAGAGAGAATCTAGAGGAAGATGGAATTATATATTATGTCGTGGCGAGGACGAGGAGGATCGATAATAATTCGAGCGCGCGTCGACGACTCGTATGGCTCGTAAGTTTTCGCGCGAGCGAATTAACACCTCGTTTCGGGAGGAATGGGAAGCGAAAACACCCACTAAAACATCACTCCGCGAGAGCGGGTGCAAAGAAATATGCGCTCCGTGCCCCGTCCGTTTGAAATATGTTATTGTTATTACGTTATCCGCGTCATCTAATTTTCCCGGCTGGCCGCCCCTAATGAATGGAAACGGCCAACCGTATATTTCGCTTACCACGATGTATAACCGCGGCAAACGCGTCGATTAGCCAGCGTTTCGTTCGGGAAACCGGAACGAAGCGGGTGCGCGTCGCTCGTCGCTATTTTCTCGGCCAACCGATAAATTTAAATTTTCTACAAATTCTACGAATAAGTAAAATTCCCATATCAGACCATTCTCTCCAGAATCTCTCTCTTTGGAATCGTAGGATAACGATCGGGGGAAGGAATGGAAATTACGATACGCGACGGAGAGGAGAGGAAATTAAGTTGCTTCGAGAAAGAAAAGAATGGGGAGGGGGAGGGAATAGCGAGCAAAAGAATCGCGAGAAAGATCGGTCAGCTTGTGTAAGAAGCGGTGAGAAGGGGTGGAAGAAGGGAAGAAGGTGGAAAGAGGGGCATTAATGGCACTCGCAACAGCTTCTTCATCGATGTAAACAACCGCTAAACTCACCGGGCGCGGTGCGCCGTGCCAAAGTGCGGTCGTATTTTTGGAACGCACTCAGCGTCATGGCGTCTCACGTCAGCACGCCCTCGCTCGAATCGCCGACGTGGTACAAGCACGTTGGCAGAAAGAGTCGCGTGAAATAACTTTCGGTGGTCTCGTTTGTCGATCGAGTTTCTCAACGACGCCCAACTTTTCCCAACCAGAACAAAAGCAAGAGGAAAAACCTGAGAGAGAGAGAGAGAGGAAAGATAAGAAAAAAGAGGTAAAAAAGAAGTGAATATAATTTTTAAAATTATTCTTTCTGCCGGTTTTCGAGAAAAAATTTTTTCGAGAGCGACACATCTCTGTACATCTCTCGTTCCTCGAAACGGCATCCACTCTTTCCCCCGAAGGGAGCGATGTCAGTTTTTATCGGCGCTGATGCGAAGTTAATTGGTTCTCCGTGTTGCGTCGCTACTGTGAAAGCCGATATACTGTGAGTGCGCGAGGTAAAAGATGGCCGTAAATCAAACCGTTCGACTTCGGGTCGACTTCTGCGTCCGAAAATTTCATACGTCGATATGAAGGGAAAGGGAAAACGGGCGGAAGAACGGGAGGAAGAAAGGAATGGAAAAAAGAAAAAGCAACGACGCAACGGTGCACGACTGTTCTCCTTCCGTGCCGGGCGTAAATCATTTCGCGAAATCGCACGGCTAACGAGCCATCGATTTCAATTTTCCTCTTTCTGAACGCGCACTACTATTAACGAGTTAACGAGTGTACCGCATCTTTCGAAACTCTCTTTCGACTCTTCTCACCGACCAATTACGAAATCACGAAAAACGAAAGTGAATATATAAAATGCGAATTTCTTATTTCGGTAAAAGTAAATTTAATTCCTAGAGATTTTCGCTAGATTTTGGCAGCGTTTGAAAACTCGTTCAAACGAGTTGGAGGAGGAAAGAAAGAAGTAGTTGGTAAATAATATAGGTGTACAAGAGAATCGTCGGAATCCGAGTTTGTCCCGTTTGCACGAAGATTATGTCTAAATTGGTGCTATTTTTTAGGCTCAGCCTTCCAGAACGTAGGCCCGCTGAACCGCCTTCTGACGTTTACGACCATTAACGGAGCTATAAATTTCGCAAACGCTTTTTGCCACGTACTGTATACATTTAAATAAACCTCTTCTCAAACGCTTGCTTCGTTCCTATCCATCGAGCGTCTCCTCCTTTTAACCAATAATCTACTCATTACTTAATCACAAAACCGTATCTAACCATTTCAAACCTTATCCAAACTCGTAAAGTATCCTTAATTATCTACAGAGCCACGAATCTGCTGTAAACGGTCGAATATCTGGGAAAACTCCCGCGTTGAAAGATGAAAAATTGAAAATTGGAAAATCTAGCCATTTCAAGCCTTAGCCAAACTCGTAAAGTAGCCTTAATTATCTACAGAGCCACGAATCTGCTGTAAACGGTCGAATATCTGGGAAAACTCCCGCGTTGAAAGATGAAAAATTGAAAATTGGAAAATCTAGCCATTTCAAGCCTTAGCCAAACTCGTAAAGTAGCCTTAATTATCTACAGAGCCACGAATCTGCTGTAAACGGTCGAATATCTGGGAAAACTCCCGCGTTGAAAGATGAAAAATTGAAAATTGGAAAATCTAGCCATTTCAAGCCTTAGCCAAACTCGTAAAGTAGCCTTAATTATCTACAGAGCCACGAATCTGCTGTAAACGGTCGAATATCTGGGAAAACTCCCGCGTTGAAAGATGAAAAATTGAAAATTGGAAAATCTAGCCATTTCAAGCCTTAGCCAAACTCGTAAAGTAGCCTTAATTATCTACAGAGCCACGAATCTGCTGTAAACGGTCGAATATCTGGGAAAACTCCCGCGTTGAAAGATGAAAAATTGAAAATTGGAAAATCTAGCCATTTCAAGCCTTAGCCAAACTCGTAAAATATCTTTAATTATCGATTATCCAAATCCACGAATCTGTTCTAAACTTTCGAATATCTGAGAAAACTACCGCGTTGAAAGATGAAAAATTGAAAATTGGAAAATCTAACTATTTCAAACCTTATCCAAACTCGTAAAATATCTTTAATTATCGATTATCCAAATCCACGAATCTGTTCTAAACTTTCGAATATCTGAGAAAACTACCGCGTTGAAAGATGAAAAATTGAAAATTGGAAAACGTATCTAACCATTTAGATACGTTTTTCTTCAAACGTATCTAAACCTTATCCAAACTCGTAAAATATCCTTAATTATCGACAGATCCACGAATCTGCTTTAAACTTTCGAATATCTAGAAAAACTACCGCGTTGAAAGATGAAAAATTAAAAATTGGAAAACGTATCTAACCATTTTAAACCTTATCCAAACTTGTAAAGTATCCTTAATTATCGACTATCCACGAATTTGCTCTTTCGAATATCTGGGAAAACTACCGCGTTGAAAGATGAAAAATTGCAGAATTGGAAAACGACTCCTCCAGGCCAATTAGAAGCGATTTTCGAGCGCGATCCAAACCGGTGGTCGGTTAGACGCGGTCGTAGACCACCGGTCCTGTCTATTATTGTCGTCCGGGTTGCAACAGGAGCGCGACGAGCTACATTCATCCGCGTTCAAGAGACCGTCGGCAGACGGTGGCTCGTTCACTAACGGCCCGCCATCGCGATTCATAGTCACGCGGGTGTTCCATTAATGAGAGGCCCCCTCGTTGCGGCCACTGTTATTATAGCTGGTCATAACGGCGAAGCGTGGCGGCGACTCGAGAGGGAACAAGTTGCGCGACTATCGAGCCGTTCACCGTCTATTTTCACGTCGCCGAAACAGCGCCCCCTCTTTGTCCAGCTTTCTGCTCGTCGCGGCGATTAAAATCAAGTGGAAGGACGAGCATTCGCAGACGCGCTCCTCTCGATCGTAATATAATTACGTAACGATCGAGTCGAGAAATCGATGAGCAACTCGTCCAAGTGCTATTCGAAATTTATAGAGGTATCGGATATCGATCTTGACGTGATTATTACCAGAAATTTTAATCGCCAAAGAAATACATTTGCGCTTGAGAAATTTCATGCGCAATTTT
>NW_006263721.1:309310-313624 GCF_000469605.1 Apis dorsata | reverse complement strand
ATATATATATATATATTTCATGCGCGTGGAAAGATCATTCATCAACTGGTATTGGCGAGCCTCGAGTTTGACGAACGTATTCTATGATTATTTAACAAATGTGATAATTAATTGTAGAGAAAGAAAGAGAGAGAGAAAACGTAATCTCTTTCAACACTTTAATTATCATTTCATTGACACCTTTCCTCCTCTTCCCTCCATGATCTGTTTCAGTGTTTCAATTTAAGGTGTTAGATTCTGTCTATTAATAACAACGATAATCCATAAATAAAATTTTCGAATCGGGGGAAGTCGAGAAAGAGACGAAAGAACTATTGTAGAGAGAGAGAAAACGTAATCTCTTCACTTTAATATCATTTCATTGACACCACCTTTCCTCCTCTTCCCTCCACGATCTGTTTCAGTGTTTCAATTTAAGGAATGTTAGATTTCTTATGGATTGCAATGATAATCCGTAAATAAAATTTTCGAATCGAGTCGACGTAATCTCTTCCAATACTTTAATTATCATTTCATTGACACCATCTTTCCTCCTTTTCTCTCCACGATCTGTTTCAGTGTTTCAACTTAAGGAATGTTAAATTCCGTCTATTAATTGCAACGATAATCCGTAAATAAAATTTTCGAATCGAGGAGAGTCGAGAAAGAGACGAGAGAATTATTGTAGAGAGAGAGAAAACGTAATCTCTTCCAACACTTTAATTATCATTGACACCAATTTTCCTCCTCTTTCCTCCACGATCTGTTTCAGTGTTTCAATTTAAGGAATGTTAGATTCCTTATGGATTGCAACGATAATCCGTAAATAAAATTTTCGAATCGAGGGGAGTCGAGAAAGAAAGAGAACCCTCTCGTTCAAAAGCTGTCGTCAACGTCCCCTATTTTCGGACAGATCGAATCGCGTTAAAACGACGAATCTCTATTCCTACCACGCGTTCCTCGGCATGGCGCATTAATGGCAACGGGTCGAAAACTGCATTTTTCCCCCGCGTTTCTTCTAAATCGAGCGAGTTGAAGATCGAAGGGAGAGAAAGGGAAGAGCGAGAAGAAAGAGGCAAACTCTAATTTACCTCTTGGAGGGGAGGGAGAGAAACGTTCGCACGTAATAATATAACGTAGCGACGAACAGAAGACGCAGAAGGCGACGCAGAAGAAGGAGAAAGCAAAGAGAGAAATCCGGCCCAGACAGTGGAGGGCGTGGGAGATACATTTATAAACACGCTCCTCTCCGAGCCTCGGAATCGGCTGATTTACAGGTCATGGAAGAGAATCGTCCCCGTTGTTCCGTTTCGGAAAACTAGATCGAATAAGACAGCGTTTGGAATTAATTTACGATTATGCTATGTAAAAATACGTTTTCCATTTTTGACGAGACGTCTGGCACGGTAAAACGAATTATTTAATATTTTATACAGTAGTTTTTTCTTTATCGATAGAAATATTTTAATTTAAATTTTATATTATATATCTATTAATATCATTTTTAGTACAAAAAATTCCAATTTATATATTTCATGGATGATTATTAAAAGCTCATGTAGAAGCATCTTATTATGGTTGTTTCTAAACTGGTCGACGGATTCTTTCTCGTAGGAGGCATCCGGAAGAGGTGTCGTTTAATTTAGCAAGAGGAGGAGGTCCTTCCGCTGAACGATCCCTTTCCTACCGTTTCAATCCCATTATTTTCGTCCTTGCAGCGCACCCGCTTGGATTCCATTAAGTTGACAAACGTACGCATACATAATCTCGTGGAGCGGAATCCTCGGAGCGTCGGTGTCCATTCCTCGAGGGCATTTCTCACAGAAGGATCCTCCTCGATTGTTTCGTCTAACAGGCTGATTGTTGCGTCTGCCGTACATCAAGTTCAAACGCTTCTCTCTCTCTCTCTCTCTTTCTCTCTTCGTATCGGTCAACGTTTGGGTGAACAGCCAGCAAAAAGGGAAAAATTAAAATAACGTTATGGAAACGAAATAAAGCAGAAAAGCGTCTGTTCCTATTTATATTTGTATATCGCTATTATGCACTCGAAACTTTGTCTTTTTTCCCCTTTTTACGAGAGAGAATGAAAGATGTATCGCGAGGGATAAGGATTAAAGAGGAAGAAAAAGAGGGAGAGAGAGAATACGTTTGAAATAATTTAACCGGCGGTGTCACGCATTTAAAGAAGCACGAGAAACGAAAATGTTATGGTCGAGGAAGCAAGAGGCGGACGGAACGTCTTAATAATTTGATCAAGTACGAGTATTAAAATGTCGCGACGGATAAACTCGTCATGCGTGCAACGACACCGCTTTCACAACACTCGACGAGTCAAACTTTCGCGTACCCGTAACGGTTCAATGAAATCACTGAGCCAACCGTTTCACGCGTCTCTCATTGTAAAATCTCCGCTCCGGTTTACGCGTCAAAAATCGAATCGAAAAAAATCGACTCGAATCCGCTCTCCCCGTGGAACGGTGAAATTTATATCAAGAAACGCGTTATCGAATATATCGAGTACGATCGGTACGTTTCGATCGGAATCGATTTTTATCGATTTTATCATCGATTCTATTACGCAACGCATCGTTTTCATGCGAGTGAATGATAACATATTAGAAATTCAGCAACAAGAGTAATAAATATTTCTTCGTTTCCTCTTCTCACACTTTGTACCTTTCAACATTTAGATACATTTCAACGAAATCGTAGCGTAACACACAAATTCAGCAAGAACATAGAGAAACATTTTTCCATCCGCTATTCATCAACCAGCTCTCCGGTTGCTCCTTTGATCGTCTCAATCTGCATTCCCGTCAGCCAGGCCTCTTGATGTTTAATTACGTTGACTAATTTCACTGGGTTCGTTCATTCGATTACCAAGACGCTCGACGATAAATTCGAGGAGCAGGGGGAAGAAAGAGAAGGAGGAGGAGGAGGAGGAGGAGGAGGAAAGGACAAGTCTCGATAACAATTTCCCCGTTTCATCGTTTTGTTCCCTCGTTATACGGAGGAATAGCGTGACATTAGCGCGGGAGAGGTCCGTGGATGTGACATCTCGGATATGACTCTCCGCGGATCGCAGAAATAGCTAAGCGCGCACCAAGCGAGAGCCACGGGTCCGTGAAATATGCTTCTACGTTGATAAAGTGTGCCCCGCGCTAGGAAACTTGGAAAATTTCGACCGCCATTTGTTAAACGCGCCATCGCGCTTTCCGCGTGCCTCGCGTCTACTCGTGCTTTACCCCCGAAAACGAATTTTCGAAACGAATTAATTGGGAGATCAGTGGTTCTTCGTCGCGTATCGAAAAAATTAACGAATGGAAAGAAGAATAGAGGAATTTCGATGCACAGAGTTTTTTTATACGATATAGAATGTCAGATGGAAGGGTGGAAAATTATATACGGCGGATTAACGTGAAAAATGGATTGTTTTCGGCGGCGCAGGCAGACGTAGGGTAATTGTGACACGCGACAGGATTATTCATCGTCGCATGCGCGTTAACGTCTGGACTCGGTAAGCCACGGTTTCCGAGACGCATTTCGCTTGTCCGCCCGCGTGATGCCTGTCCTAAATTATGTTGCGAGAGACTGCGGTTTGAGGAAAGGTGGTGTTTCAATATCACCGACGTCTGCGTCATAAATTTCGTTACAAAGTACGTATATACTTGAGAGCCTATACTTGATGAAAGAGCGTTTGTTTGAAAGAAATCTGAATTCGATATAAATAAATGGTGTAAAATGTAGATTCTTAGGAAGGAGACAATGCCTAAATGGAACGTTTGGAGAAAAGAAATCTAAATCCGAATAAATGATAAAATATAGATTTTTAAGAAGGAAATGATGCTTAAATGGAACATTTGGAGAAAAAATCTAAATTGTTGCAAAGTACGTACATACTTAGAAGCCTATATTCGATGGAAGAGCGTTCGTTTGGAAGAAAAAAATCTGAATTCGAATAAATAATAAAATGTAGATTTTTAGGAAAGAGAAGATGCCTAAATGGAATGTTTGGAGAAAAGAAATCTAAATCATTACGAAATATTGGTTTGAAAATAAAACATTTGGAGGAAAGAAATCTAAATCCGAATAAATAATGTAAAATGAAGATTTTTAGGAAACAGAACGATGGAAGGAATCGATGTCTAAACGAAACATTTGGAAAAGAAATTTAAATTGTTACGAAGTATTTATTTGGAAATAAAACGTTTGGAGGAAAGAAATTTAGATCCGAATAAATAATGTAAAATGAAGATTTTTAAGAAGGAGACAATGCCTAAACGAAACATTTGGAAAAAAGAAATCTATATCGTTACAAAGTATACATTTAAAAGT
>NW_006263721.1:308601-309261 GCF_000469605.1 Apis dorsata | reverse complement strand
TCGAATGAAAGAGCGCGATTGGTTTGGAGAAAAGAAATCTGAATGGTTACAAAGTATCGGTTCTGGAAATAAAACGTTTGGAAAAAGGAAATGTGGATTTTAGGAAAAAGAACGATAGAAGGAATCGATGCCTAAACGAAAAGAGAAAAGAAATCTAAATTGTTACGAATTTTTTTTGGAAATTTTTATTTGTTTGGAAATAAAACGTTTGGAAAAAGGAAATGTGGATTTTAGGAAAAAGAACGATAGAAGGAATCGATGCCTAAACGAAAAGAGAAAAGAAATCTAAATTGTTACGAATTTTTTTTGGAAATTTTTATTTGTTTGGAAATAAAACGTTTGGAGGAAAGAAACCTAAATCCGAATAAATAATGTAAAATGAAGATTTTTAAAAAGGAGACAATGCCTAAACGAAACGTATGGAAAAAAGAAATCTAAATCGTTACAAAGTATCAGTTCTGGAAATAAAATATTTGGAAAAAGGAAATGTGGATTTTAGAAAAAAGAACGATAGAAGGAATCGATGCCTAAACGAAAAGAGAAAAGAAATCTAAATTGTTACGAATTTTTTTTTGAAATTTTGTTATTTGTTTAGAAATAAAACGTTTGAAAAAAAAGAAATCTAAATCGTTACAAAGTATATATAATACATTTAAAAGC
>NW_006263721.1:306441-308566 GCF_000469605.1 Apis dorsata | reverse complement strand
TCGAATGAAAGAGCGCGATTGGTTTGGAGAAAAGAAATCTGAATGGTTACAAAGTATCGGTTCAGGAAATGAAACGTTTGGAGGAAGGAAATGTGAATTTTAGGAAAGAGAATGATGGAAGAGAGAGGAAGGGAAGGGCGAAATCTCGGACGGTGATCGGTAACGGGTAACCAGGCACGTGATGGGACACCCTCGTTATTATACATCGCGGAATTCCTTTCCGCGTTGGCGAGCCGCGTATGGCGGCCGCGATGCGCGTAAATCTTTCGCCACGGTTACAGCCGGCGGGCATTACGTTGATGCACTATTTATAAACACGTGACATCGGGACGAGTGGTTTGGCGCGGGTGGGCCGACAGAGTTTCGTGTTCTCGCCTCTTCTCGTCCACCTGCTCGCGATCAACTCCCTTATTTTATCCCGTATTTTCTTCCTCACTTATTAATCTCCCTTTCCGCGGATCCAAATTATATTTTCCCTCCCTCTGCTTCTTTCCATCCTTCGAAATCTAAATCTATTTTGCCAAGGATTGCAATTCCTTGGTTCTTTTTTTTTTCTTTTTCCTTTTGCAACAGGAAGTAAAAATATATATATATATATATATATATATATTTATTAGGGGACGCGTAAATTGTATCGAGCTGTCGGGCCTCGATAAAGAAGAAGCGAGGATTCGTGTTATTCTTGTTTCACGATGATGAGTTAAAACGTTTAAGGAAGCTAATGCCGTACGATAGTTTTCGCAAATTACGCAACGACGTGTCATTACGAGGAACGTGCTCCAAGACGTAATTACAAGATTGTCGTAAAAGACGGGAAGTAGAAGATAGAGTCATGAAAGTTGAAATGCCACCTCGACGCGTGACCGACACTTAGCTGCAGGATAGACGAGATTGTCCTTTCGTTACTTATTGCCGCTACCCTGCCTTTCTCGCGTGTATATACGCGTGGTTATTATTTCTGGATATCGTCGTGCCAAGATATCACTGTCCGAGCGCGCGTAACTTCTGACTCGTTTGTCACAAAATGTTGTTGCAAAATCGTGAAAAAAAAAAGATTCATCCTCGCGCAAGTAGAATAAAGCAACCACTCCATAATTTTCTCTTCGATACTTTTTTTGATCGCTAGATTCCTACAGCTCGAAAAAAACGAAAAGAAGAGAAAGAGAGGAGGAGGAGGAGGAGGAGGAAGCGCGTTAACACGACGCTTTTATCGGCAGCCCACTTGGGCCCTTCGACGACGCGAAAGTTATCGCCGGTCGTGGCCGTAATTATCTCGAAGGCTACCGCGATACCGTGCCCACCACACTGTGTAGATCATATTTCTTGTCGGCTTCTGCCTTTCTTCGTGTACACGTATACACGTTATACACGCCGCCAACGAGTGAGACGTTCCAGGCCCGAGTGCATTAATCTCGGGCGACGGATGCGTTAATGTAATCGTTTAATAAGTCCGCGTTTATTAACTGCGCCCGCTCTCATCGGCATTAATTCACCCTTTGCGCTCATCCCCGTCCACCTCGAAAATCCTCGCCTCCTCTCGCTCCTTTTTGCCTTTGCTCGCCGCTCCGTTCGTGTACCGTTCGGATACAAAAGAGATTCGAGGAACCGTGGAACAGGTTTCGCCAGGCGAAACAGTTCCCCTCCGAGCCGCCAGTTTTCCATTCGATTCGAACCTTCCATTTTCCATTTCCGCTCGAACATTTTTCAGGAATCCCAAAAAGCGAAAAGAAGGAAGGAAAAAAGAAGAAGAAGAAGAAGAAGAAGAAGAAGAGAAAGAAGGGAAAAACGGGAGCCGGCCTTGCTTATGGCTCGGAATCGATTTGTCCGCCGTGGCACGGCGCGTTTAATAATAATTTTCTCGTGCCCCGGCCGTATTCTAATGAATACAAACACGCGGCGATTTATCTCGGCTGATTCGCGGAATATTAATTATTAATTGCGCCACGAATATTTATAAGCGGCGAGCCGATCGATAATATAAGCAAAATGGCGAGCAAAAACGCTGCTGTAATGGACAGACAGGCGACACGGGCGCGGCCACAGGCTAATGCAATCGAGTATGCAAAACGGACAATTACACTGTTACGAGTTTGCGCGCAATCCCCGTTTTGCCGTTCGGAACGCC
>NW_006263721.1:301529-306263 GCF_000469605.1 Apis dorsata | reverse complement strand
TTGCGATGACCGCGCGGCACGGCCGCGGCGGCGTTGATTGGTCGACGGCCGCGCGTGTTCCGCTTTTCCGAACAGAAGCCGAGCTACACTCCCGACTCGCCACTCTTCGACGTGCTTATAAATATGTATAATGCGTGTAATAAGGCTAAAATTCGAAAAATAAACTCGCCCATTCTTGCGAAGATACGAAGTCGAATCGAATGCCCGATCCATTTCTCGATCGATATATATCTGCAATTCTTGGAATTATTGGAATTATCGAGACTGGAGTCCCAAAGAACGCGAGGGAAGAGGCGAATTCCGCGGGAAAATGACGTGGACGTTGGAGGCAGGTGTGCGCGGAACAACGAAAAGTGTCGAATGGAACGGAACGGAACGGAGCGATACGTAATAATATCGATGCCTCGATGAAACGAAAAAAGGCTATCGATTTTCTAAGAATAATACCGCGTAAACGATATCGATTTGAACGTTTCTATCGAGAGACGGGATCATCGGACGACGCTTGAAAAAAGGTAGCGAAATGGAAGGAGAGGGGACGAGCGTTCCTCTTGTCTAAGCGCGACGTTGATAAATAATCATTGGCGCGTAGACGCGAGCATCTACATGGAGCGCAGGTGTGCAGGAGGGAGCGCGCCGCGGCGACACCTGGTGCTGATTAACGAATCGGGGAATCGGTTCTGGTATAAGGCTAAATGGTCGGCTAAATTGCCGCGTTATTCTTGTAAACCGCGGCGTCCCCGACTATCCAATTACCGGACGAGGTGGCAAGATGTCTCGAACGGGATACACGCGTCCCCCGTCCAACCAGCTCGGAATCGCGGCTTTTTTAACGCCGCCGACACCATTAAGGGCGGCTAATGAGCACACACGGGGGAAAAAAATTAATCGGTAAATTTGGCGTGGCACCGAGCCGGCTGCAAACTGCCTTCGTTACCATCCAACATCGCCAAATTTAACACAGGTATCGTATCGCTTAACGATCGTTCCGCTTCCTCCTCCTCCTCCTCCTCGAGTGGGGAGGATTAATCGAGGATCGAGGAAAGCGAAGGTGAGAAATTCGAAAATCGATCGGGTAACACGAGAATTGGCCCAGCTTCGATAACCCTGTTCAACCGCTTGTATTCCGGTGTTTGCAACAACAATTTATAATCGATGTTGCCGACGGGTTGCGACGATCCGCTTCGCTTTTTCCTATATTTCCTATGTTTCTCCACGGTTCATCGATTCGATATCTCCTCGTGTTAAGAGATTTCAAAATTGACGAGAACGAATAAAGTGGAAAAATTCTTCTCCCCACTCTGGATAATTAATAATCGAGAATAATAATCGAGAACATGGATAAACTTGAAATTATTACGAATGATTATATTGGAGGGGAGGGGAGAAAACGTCAAAGATCAGAGAAGAGTGAATTTGTGCGAGCGAGGAATCGAGTGAAAGCAGCGTTAACGTCAACAACGACGCACTGCGATACGCTTCTCTCGTTCGTTCCCTATCTTTGCGTTTCCGTTTCTCCTTAGTAGTTCACCCATGTGATTCGGTTTAACAGCGATGCACTTCGAAAATCTTGATCTTGTCACGCTTCCGCGGACTCGATTTTTTCCCCTTACGGCTCTATTAAACGGACAAACCCGTGGTTCGCGGCGAGGTAATAGCTCGATACTCCTTCAACTGTGAATCGCTATAACCGAGGAACGAGTTTTTCTTTTCTCGAGGGAAAAAGAAAAAAATGGACATCGATATCGAAGCGATCGGGATGGTGTTCGAGGCGAATCAGACAATTTCGTGGTGGAATAGTTTTCGAGTGGGGAGCTTGGCGTTGAATGGAAAAAAAAATCGAAACGCGGAAACCACGGTAAACAAAATCGTTTAGTCGGCACCCGGATCGTTCCCGAGACGCAAATCGATCACGATGATTTTGGCATAATTTCTTCAAATTTTCTCGTGATAATTCTAATCCAAGCGTATCGTTTACAAGGCGTTCGTCTAAATTACACGTAAAGCTCAAATGCACATTATCAACGAGTTGGAAGCTGAAAGCTTTCTCGGTTCACCGATTCGAAGGGATCGTGTCGAAAGTTTCTTTGAAAAAAAAAAGAAAAAAAAGCGGGAGACGCAATTGAGAAATGGGGAAGCAAACACCGAAGATGTCGTCCAGGGTGGTTAACGCCATCAGGAATCTGAGGGAGGCTCACGGGTCCACGTCGAAAGAGATCATGAATTATATCATGTCGCAGTGCAACGTTCACGAGTCGACCGTGAACAGACAGGTAGCTTCGCTTCTTCGTATCTTTTTTTCTTTTTAAAAAAAAAAAAAAACAAATTTCAAATACAATCCGAATCCCAAAGATTAATTTTTCGCCGTTTAAAAAAAAAAAAAAATACGTTCGATACGATGAAAAAAATTTGGTCGAAGCAAAAGAATATTTTTCGAGGTTCGATCGATCTAGCTTCCGAATGGCTGGATCAAAGAACGATATATCTATCCTAGAGAGAGAGAGATACGGTATTGATTGAATTCGAATCCCCGAATTTCTTCCTTCCCCCCTGCCCAGATGCACGCGGCGTTGAAACGCGGTTTGGACTACGGTATCCTGAAGAAGGCCAACGGCCACTATTTCCTCAACACGGACCCGGATTCCCAGCTCACGTCGAACATGATGCCGACCGAGCAGGCGAGAAGAAGGGGGCGAAGAAGACGAAGCAGAGGTCGGCGGAGAAGAGGTCGTCGAAGGAGGCGCAGGAGAAGCAGAAGGAGAGGGCGCAGAAGACGCAGAAGCAGTCGTCGCCGTCGCCGTTCGACGAGGAGGAGGGGCCGTACGACGAGAACGAGGCGGATGGCGTGCACGAGATGCAGGTGCACCAAGAGGACCAGGGACATAGTTGCCCTGAATAGTAATCCGGTGGAGCAACTGACGGCCGAGGACAACGGGATGTGCACGTGCGAGAAGGAGAGCAACATGGAGACGCGGTCGAGGCACAGCAAGAGCCGCGATCGAAGCATGAGTCGGAGCCGATCGTCGGCGAACAGCGATCGAGATGACGGGGCCAATAATCGACGCGCGACCATCGAGGAGGATTAATCGATTCTCGAGGGAGAAGCAAGTCCGTTACCGTGTTGCATCTCCCCGCCATCGCCGTCGTCAACGCGTTGCATAGACCGTTCCCCTCTCCCCGTGGAGAACGATCGGTGCCGAGTGAAACCGTTCGCGTCTCCGAGTATCATCTGTCGTTCGTCACTTTTGTTTTTTTCTTTCTTTCTTTCTTTCTTTCTTTCTTTCTTTCTTTTCTTCTTTCCTTCTTTCCTTCCTTCTTTCTTCCTCCTCTCTTTCCTTTTTTTTAATTTTTATAGCTCCCTCTCTCTGTTCCTCTGTCGACATAAAATTCGTATATCATATTTTTATCGAGTGATTTATCGAGTGATGAATGTGATTTTCAACGATCATGTAATAATTGCGATATATAATAAATTGGTAATGTCCAGTTTCTATTTTATATCCAAATTTTCTATCGTTAAAAACTCGCGGGATAGTAACTTTAATTCATCGTTCGTATCTTTTGGAGAAAAGAGTTTTACGTGCGCGCACGCACGGATGGACGCATGGAAGAAGAAGACCTTGGCCGAGGTGGTCTGAATGAAAGCAACGGCAATAACTCTTCGAGCGGTAGAGTCGAAGCGGGTTAGAAAGCATCGAGAAGCGATTAGTGGTATTTACCGGTCCCCACTGAGAGAGAGCCTGCCGATTCCCGGTACCGTTCCGACGTCCCGCAGGGATCCGCGTACGCGTCACAATACCGCCATCCAACTGCTCCCCATTCTCTCTCCAACCTCGGATGTCACGCTTCCCATCGGGCATCCCTATTAATAATCTTCTAACGGTGGCCATCGAACAATTTTTCCATTCGATGGCTACGAACCGTTTATTAAACTGTTTCTTAAACTTATTCGAATGGATCGATGAGCTATTTCCTATCCGATTCGCGACTCGATTCGTTCGAACTTGCTTTCGAAAAGGATAATTTAAAAAAAGGACAAGCGTCGTACGTTCGTTCGAAATGCGAGTGTAGACTGGTTTATCTCCGACCCAAGTTGTCCTATTCGCTCATCCATTCCTATCACGAACGAGATCGGTTTAATTCGGCCACGGTAGTTTCGGTGCTCAGCGTGCGATCCATTGTGCGCGATAACGAGTAAGCGGCCGCGCATCACGACCGTTTCCCTCCTACGTGTCTTGGAACGGCTCGTTATTTCGTAAGAAACGGATTCTACCCGCTTGAACGAGTCTATGGCAGAGACAGGACGATAACTCGAGCACTTAATATAGTTAGAAAACTATATTGCGTCCACTCCGTCAATTTCCAACCGCGAGACGACGATTATCTTTTTATCTTAACGACTGTGGCAAAAAAACACCGAATGGCAACACCGATATTCTCAACATCGCTCGCTCGATGGAATAATATTCCCTGTTCCGTCACTTGGATTCGGATCGGATGGTTTTTCGACCACTTCGAAACCAGAAGACAGAGGTCGAGCACCAGGTTAAAGAGATAAGATAACGGCGAGGAGAGGAGAAGAGAGGAGAGGGTTTTCGTTACGCCTTATTATTCGTTATTTAACGAAGCAGCGAGTGTTCTCTGATAAGAGAAAGGGAACAAATTGGGGGAGGAGGGAGGGGGGAAAGGATAATTTGCAGGAGGAAGGCGGCCTAAAAATCCACGGGTACGACC
>NW_006263721.1:296704-301097 GCF_000469605.1 Apis dorsata | reverse complement strand
TCTCCGGGAAGCGGCGTGGCCAGCCTCCAGTTTCGCTTTTTCCTTTTTTCTTTTTTTCCCTCTTCCTTCCACGTTACACCTGCCACCGACGCGGCATTTTCGCGCGCGCACCCAACCAATTCTTTCTCTCGAGAGAATATTCGTCCAAGCCGATTACTTGTCTTCTTTTTCAAACGATTGTATATAAAAATACGTTCGATTAAATTTGAAAGGGATTCGGGAGAACTCTCGTTCGCCGAGAAAGAGTTTCGCGAAAGAAATGCTATCCTCGAGCAAGAAGATCGGTGTGAACAAGAAAAGAAGAAGAAAGAAAAGAAAGAAAATAGTTGGATGAAGCGCGGGTGACGCGAATGGGCAGCGTCGAGTCTCGCGAAGCTATCTGAAGGCGAATCGCGTTGCTGAATCCGAGTAATCTGGCAACGAGTGAAAAAAGGTCGAAAATTTCGTGGTCTCGGGTCATCGCGAGCTCTCTCTCTCTCTCTCTCTTCTAAACGAATGTTGGGTAGGGTCGCAGCAGAAAATCTCGGCGATACGATCTTTCGCCGCGCGGAACGGTGGATCGAGGTGTCAGCCTTGTTCTTACTACGTGTACCCGTTTGCCGAGATACCGTCACTCTGACATTACTCGCGATATCATTAAGCTGGATTTATGTCGCGCGTAAACGGACGCGCATCCCTCGCCCGTTATATTCTACGAATATACGCGTATTGGACTAAATTGTCGGCGTGCGAAAGACGGTTCGGGACAATTTAGCGAGCGCTCGAGGAAGGAAATTGCCTTGACGAGGATGTTCGAAGCGGGAGGGGTTTATTCTTCCTCCAACTTGATATTCCCTCGAATCAAAAAAAACTCGAGTTATATAAATTAAGCTGGAGAGGCGAGTCTCAAGTCGCCACTGTTAAGTGACGAGCGGCCGTAAACGTTGAGATTAATTTTAGTACAGTTTCGCACAGTTTTGCGAATCAAATATGGCAATAAAAAAAGTAGAAAGTTCCTACTTTTCGTACTACTTTTCTATTCTTATCGCGTGGAACTTATAAAAAATCATTGACAACTCATTATTAAAATTTAGCGATAATTTATGGCGACTTTTAAAAAATGAAATTTAAACGCTTCTTGATAAATTTTAACGTATTTTAACGTATTTTATGCTTGTTGTACGTTACATCGAAACAATTTGAAAATTTTCTCCAATTAATATACACTGTTTCGTGCAAGCAACTCGAATGGATTACCTTAGATTTCGTTCCCCTCCTCGAATAATAAGAGCGCATTATCCCGATTAGCTTTCCAAATCATCTCGAGCTGCTACTTGGAAAGGATTCCTGGAGAAGAAATTAAAGCCCTCTTCCGTACGACACCTTGGATAGATTCGTATTCGGGGTCAATTAACCCGTAAACGCGGCTCGTTCGTGAAGAAAGAAATATATATATATCGTTGTTGAACCCAATCCATTCTGTCCCCAAAGGAATTTAATTAGCCGCCACCTTTACGGCTATTACGGACCGAGACCACATGCGAGATTCTTTAATTCGAGCGATCCAACGCTCGCGATAACCCGTGAACTGCGCCGTCTTAACTAGAATTAGACCGGATGACACGAAATCAGCAGGTGACTATCTCCTCGCTCCACGATATCCTCTCTCTCTCTCTCTCTCTCGCGCGGCGCGGTGTTTAACGTCGAGAAGAATCTCGCACACGACGCGCCACCTCGAAAGGTGACCGCGCTTAATTGCGGCGCAGATGCGTCCAACGATTACGATTCTCCTTCTTCTCCGTTTCGTTTCGTTTCGTAACGAATTCTTTGAATACCTCCAACCTTTCTTACATCCTCCGCGCGAGCGTATCCGAAAATGATCTGATCGGTCCCGAAACAACGATCGCCCACGCGTCTCGAAAAGAAGAAAAGGTAAGAGCCGAGGTAAACGATCGAGATTCCATCCCAGATGGATCCAGAAGAACGCTTGCACTTGGCGCGAGTAGAGCAACGGTTCCACGAGCAACGGAAGAAGGTTTCGAAGCGCGCCTTTTTCGCCGACATTTCGTTCGTTACGCGCCGTCGGAGAGAGCGAGATCCTACAGCCGCTTAACTGTTTTGTCCCGGCTGATGGATAGCGCGTTTCGCGCGTTATTACACTCGCCGCGCAGTTTCACGAGTCCAGATTGGGTTTCTCCGGGGCAGAGGCTACGACAGGGGCGTTAATGGCGTGTTTACCGATAATGGTCCAAGGGACTGACCGAGGGGGAGAGACGTGGAAGCTCGACGTTACGATTATTTTCCTCTCCCTTTCTGTTTAGAGAGCTTTATCTCGAGAGAGGCTATTACGAAGAGACGAGGAAAGCTCGAGAGTGTCGGCAGATTTATAAACAGGCTCGGATGCATTTAAGCGGGGCCCTTGTACGTCCACGTTTGCATCGAGCGTCCTTTATCTCGAAAGTCATTCACACCAGAAATTCTCTCCGATTCAGCTCTAGTTGGAGAAGAGTAGTAAGAGGAAGAGGAAAAGAGCGATCGATTATCCTTCCTCGCCTCGCTGCGATCCTTTGTGTACACGAGCTCGTTCGATCGTTAAATACTTGGCGACACCGCGATTCAACAATTTTTCGAGTGTATCGCAATCCTCTTATTTCCTTCCTTTTTCTCTTTTAATCGATCCGCTTAAACCGGTAATATATTCGCGCGCGAGCACCGAGCCAAGTTAATTTCGATCGGGTAGATTATCCTTATTCCGTAGCCGATGATCTTTCGAATCGTAATTTTCTATCAAGGGATGCATTCGCGCGGCCAGATGATATCGGATGCGCGATTTATGAAGAATTAGTAAATCGTTCAGATACGATCGAACATTTTACGAAAGCGGGCGAACGGGCGGAGGGGAGGCGCGTTACGAGCGTTTTCTATCAAAATGCAAACGAGAGAGGATGCGTAAAATGTCCTTATTATCACCACCATCGATATCGTTCTTGCTCTCCCCGTACGCAACGCTCGAGGACACGGTGAAAAAGCGCTCGAGACGTGCGTGCGCGTGTGCCCCAGATCGGTGGCGATAAGACTCTCGAGGTCCGCTTTTAACTACCTGTCGCGAACCACGAGCTTCGCGGCGAACGAGAAATTTCTCGCCTTCGATCTCGCTCGAAACTCGCATTTTCCTATCCGATCTTTCCAATCGAAATCGCCGATATCCATAAGCAACACCCATCGAATATCCAAGATCGAGGAAACGGGGAGAGGGGAGGGGAGGGCGAGCGACAAGTTGCCCCGTTGCCCCGTGGCGGAGGAGCAGCTGGCACCACCCCCAGATGTCGTGCGTGCCGTTCACCGGAAGCCCTATCGATAATTATTTATCTGGAGGCCTAATTAACTCCGTTTTAACCGGAGTCCCCGGAGATAAAATTACTTGGAACGCGATCGGCAGAAAGAATTGGCCGGAAGGGAGGAAGGCTACACCTGCGGCGAGGCCGCTAATATATACGAGTATATCTCTGCGCTTCCACAAGTGTGGGCGTCTCTCTTACTCGCGCTCTCTTCTCCTTTTCTCGATCATATTTGAGACGAGATACGACGAGAGACGACCAATTTCTTTATTTTTCTCCTTTTCATCGATTCCGCGCGAGCAAACGAAAAATACGAACGCGTTCGAATGATGTTGTTCCAATCTCGAGACACGCGCACTGTTCGAGAAGAGAAACGGGCGAAAAACAACGCGGTATTTCCAATTCGCGCGGTTTCGCTTCGAATTAATCCCGTCACGCGCTCGATAGAATATCCGCGTGATTACCGTGGCGTGATAACCAGCCGCGAGGAGTCGCGAGCCGGTTAATTGGACGTTTAATTAGATAGCGTAAGCAAGCGTATCGGGAGAAAAAGCACGCGTAACAGCAAACGCGACGAGTTCGTTATTACGATCGAAGCGTGCTTCTCGCGTCTTTCTCGGATTCGCGGTGGCGAACGGATCACGTGTGCGCGATATAAGGGCAGGATAAAAGGCAGGGAGCTGCTTATAAGAGGAGCGAGAATACGCGTCGTAACTCAATCGAGAGATTTCGTTTTTCTCTTCTCTTTTTTTTTTCTTAAATGGAAAACATCGGACACCGCTTCGCCCCTTCCGGTAATCAACGCGCGGAATCGGCCGAGTTAGCCTTGTATTTATATAAAGTGTAAACCAACAACGGTGGAAACGAGGGGCGAGGAGCGAGGGTGAAGAATAGACGGGAGGAGGAGGAAGAGGAGGAGAGGAGGAAGAAGGAAGAGAAGGTAAGCGACGTCGATTGGCCGAGTGGCCACAATGGATCCGTACAGACGGCTCTATTCACCTCCAAACAATGTAATCGCAACTCACCGCTTTCCGCGACGCTCTCTCTCTTATCGATCGATGAATCGATCGTCGATC
>NW_006263721.1:296325-296542 GCF_000469605.1 Apis dorsata | reverse complement strand
CACGGCCCGTGAATTCCTCCCCCCCGTTAATTAATTAACCGGCTGTCCACCGCTCGCTCCACCGCTTTTGTGAAATCCGTATGCGGTCCGACTGGATCGTGGGAAAGCAATGGTGGAGGGAGAGGAGGAAGGGGGGCGACGAGCGTTCAGCGCGCGAGATAATGGCGCTGGACGATGATTGGCAACGTCGACTCGGTTCGTCTTAGCTCGGTCGAAC
>NW_006263721.1:290773-296155 GCF_000469605.1 Apis dorsata | reverse complement strand
AGAGAGAGAGAGAGAGAGAAAGGCGTCGCGCAATCGCGGAGACGAGACGTGGAACGGCGTTTTGGGAAGGAAGGAAGGAAGAAACGAAACTTACGTACAAGAGGCCTTCGACCTCCTTCGAATTCGAATTATCGCGAGTGAGCACGGTGGCCGTTAATCGAGCCTCCGGGGAGTTGGTTGACCCGAGATTAGTCCATCTGGTAGCGATGATGCCGCGACAACGATCGTTAATGGCCAATAATACTACCGATCGTTATCGCGAAACGGGATTCGAACGTGACGGAAGAAGGGGGAAGAACAAAACCAGAGATTCTTTGTTTTGTTGGCGACGACAGAGCCTGGTAATGTAGTAATTTATGGGCTTGTGTTTACGAGTCGCGGAACATTCGAAATTACGAGTTATGTACGTATCGTTTCCTATTGGATGACATCCGAGAATATAATTGCTTCTATCGGCCATTCGACGAGATTTTTTTCCGTCGTCGAAATAGTCTTCGAAAGCCGTCGAATCGAATCTGTCGTTCCACAAATGGGCAATTTACCGTTCTTCGTCATAGATTCGCACGATGAGCAAGCGGGAATCGTCGACTCGTCGGCGACTTTTACGAACACGTTACGAACGCATCATCTCTTCTTTCGAACTGTGCCCATCGTATATCGAATCGCATATATATATATATATATATAAAGCTGTCCCAAAATCCCAATTTAATCAATTCAGGAGAGAGAAAATTACTCATCCCAAGACACCGATTCCTATTATATCCGATCGATGATGGAACAATTTCGAGGCGAGTTGGTCAGGCATGTGTTATCCGGGAGCAGGAAAAGGAAAATTTACGATTCTGTTTGGCGAGTGGCGTGATCGAAATCGATTACTCATTAATCGTCCTCGTTCGCCACTGCCCCCGCGCCCGTAATTAACCGTGATTAATTGGGTCGGATCCCGGTCGAATATATTTTATCTCGTACGAAATTGGCCGCGGGCAGGCCGGTATTCTCGCTCGAGGATGATCCCGCGACTCGAATGATCGTCGATCGTCATGCGATTCCACTCGACGCCCGTCTTTCCCTTTCCTTCCAAATCTACTTCGCTTACGTTATTTTCGTTACGAAAACGAACCGCGGGTTATCCTATATTATGTTATAAACTTCCACTAACTCGTGTATCGTGGCAGGTAGTAACGAATGACGAAACGATATCGAAACGTTTCGCGAATAAGCGATGGTATAATTACGTTTTTCCTGTTTACGCGTTAAGAGGAATCCGGAATAGACGCGCTACACACGCGTCGGGAGATGCGAACAGTAGAGGACGTTGTCGACGACTGCGAACGACGAAGCCTCCGAGTGCGCGCAATTTTGTATTCGAGCTCGACCGTCCTTCCGACGTAAACACGCGATCGAGGAGAGATCCGTTCGCTCGCGTTTGTTTTGTTATTCTCGTTCTTACGCCACGATAATCGATCGTTTTGGACACGACGGCGAGCAAGAAAGAAATATATGTAATATAATATAATATAAAATAAATGTAAAAAATAAAAATATCAATTTAATTAATTTTAAATTAAGTAGTTTAAATTAAAAACATTAATTTTGTAAATTAAATATATAATTATTTTAGCTAAATTTATTAAAATTTCAAAAAAATTTAGATAATTTCCAAAATTATCATTTTAAATAAACTATTTTTCGAATAATTCTATTTATTTAATATGTTAATATAATTTATAATTAAAATTTTAATAAATTTATTTTTACAATAACTTTAATCTTATCGAAAGTAATTTTTTCATCGATAATTTCATTTATCTTAAAAATTTATTTACATAATATTTATAATAATTCAATATTTCTATTAATTTATTTAATTTTATATTCAATTTATCTTTCAATTATAATATATCATGTCCAATAAATTCTTCATTAATTTTAATAACAAATTAATTGTTTTTCTTAGAGGTATATTAGTAATATTCTCTTATTTTATTTTTTTTCCTCTCTTCTTCTGTCTACTTTCAATCGAACGACTGATCGAAATCTCGAAGAAGAGACGGAGAGAAGAGGGAAATTTAAGGATTCGTAGACGTTACTTTCGTAGATGAACGACGAGGATCTTTTGCATAAGTGGACGACGACTCCATTGCCCGTATCGTGACTCGCCGCGGAGAGGATAATAGTCGCATTGCGAGCCGGGCATCGTTACGAAGTGAACGAAATTGTAACGTGGGGAGAGCCTCGACTTTCTATGTCGGGATTATGGAAGACTGTATGGAAGCGAGCGGGGTACACCTGTCGTTGGCAATTTCGTGTTGAATGCCAGCCAACGAACCATTACTTATGCGCGTATAATTGGCGTTAATTAAACTCGAAATGTTGGACGTTTGAAACGGCAATGTTGTAAATTGTAATTGTACATTGGATTTGAATAAAGAATGTCATATTTACAAGAAGCGCCCCTCCTCGCGCCTTTCTTTACCTCGGATCTACACTCGGTTTATTGATCGATCGATTTAATAAGTTAATCAGCGTGCGACGATCTCCGCAGAGGATGGAGAAAATCGTACGAAAATCGAGATCGTTTAAATCGCCAAATCACACCCACGCGTCTCGCACGTGCAACTGAAACCGCTCGAAGAAACTTATTGCAACGACAAACGTCACCTTTGAAACAATAAAAGCGACGACAATGGGGTATTATCGAGCCCCGTTTCGCTTAATGGCAACTTTCACGATAGATTCGATAATTTCCTCCGAGATATCAACCAATTACGTTACGTTCTTGTTTATCGAATGCATTCCAATCTCTCTCTTTTTCTTCTTCTTCTTTCCTTCTTCGACAGGACAATTTTGCAAACATGGTGGCACCGTGCGTAGAGAAATTTCTACCTGGTGTTGAGGAGCGACAATCGAGTGACAATGTTACACGTGTCACGATCAACGGAATAATATTTTCGTTTTCCCCGTAGCTCTGAAAAAGAGAGGTACGGAGGTGGACACGATAGGCCATCGGGTTCAGCCGCGACGCATAATGGGTTACGGCCTCTCTTTTCGACCAAAGCACACGCTTCGAGGCGTGCGCACGCGTAGGCGACACTAAACGCCCACGTAAGGCCGTACAAATATTGAACAAATATTAACATAATGTTTGTACGTTAGTCCCCAACTATAAATATGAACGACCCACCTGTGAAGGTGATTCCGAGAAAGGAACGGGGATCCGAACGAACGGGCCGCGATCGAAACGGGACAAAGAATTGTCACGCACTCGTCATTCTTCCGATCGACAACTTTGAAACTTTGCTTTCTTTTCTTTTTTTTTGCCAAATGCTATCTGAGATTATTACGTGAAAGAAATACGAAATTGCGCGTAGAAAAATCGATAATAATGTTGGAAATGGACGAAATGGACGACGTGAAAATTAATTAAGAAAACACGCGTACAAAATTGGATATTATTATCGAAGGATTAAAAAAGAGAGAAGACTGAATTTAACGAAGTACAGTAGAAAAAGGGAACGTTATAACACGATAATTTTTACGTGGATATAATCTATTATATAACTGGATGCATAAATCCTTGGCGAATAGCAAGTTGGAATAGCTAGTTTAACGATTTAACGGCAAATCGATTAACAAATACGAGTCAACGTATCCGTAATTCGATCGAGCAAATTTCTGCGATTTCAAAAGTTACTCCAAAAATAAATTATTTATCGGGATAAACGATTAATCGAGTTTTTCCAAAAAGTTCAAGAAATCTAGGAATACTACTCGACGTAAATCCACTTGTTCGTTTTAAACGAAACGCGTAATTCGTTCTTCCTGCTCCAACGTTGGCGCCTCTAACGACATCTAAATGATCCCCATGTACACGCGCGCAGTTTTCGCGGAAACGACAATCGTAGAAAGGTTGGTCGCGCAAAAAGCGATGGTCACGGTGGTGTTTTCTTTTCTTTTTTCCTTTTCCTTTTTTTTTCTTTTTTTCTGGAAAATTGACCGTCGCGGAGGAAACGAGCGCAAGGCCCCTCATCTGCGTTAAAACGTCGTAAAAGTCGCGGCCCCGAGGGAAAAAAGGAAGAAGGAAGAAGGGTAACGAAGGAGCGCGATAAGCGCGATGTTTCTTCTAGCTCGACTAATGACGCGATATTACACGCGAGACACGATTCCTCTCCTCCCCATTACCATGAAGGACCAAGATCTTAAGGGAACTTTGCGAAGAATCGATCCTCGAACGAAAATCTCCGTTTCATTACGATTAGGAAAATGATTGTAACTCGATACTTGATATAAAATATTTGAACCTAAAACTGTAGCACTGTCTTTTCGAAATACAACGGAGAAGAGGAAAATGCATCGGTTGTTTCATTCCTATTCCAAGATCTTCTCACCGCGAAAAAATGGGTGAAAAAAATGCAAACGAACGAGATTTCTTTCCTCTAACATGGGGGCCCGTTCATTAAGAATTATCGCGATTAATCGACAAACGATGAACGAAATCGAAAAAAGAAAAAGAAAGAAGAACGTTCGAATCGGGTAAAATATCCCCTCTCCTTTTATCGAGGCGGCTCCGCGTTAAATAGGAATGTTAATCTCGTTTCTCGAGCGCTAATCGTTAACTCAGAACCACCTGTGTTCGTTCCTCCTACTTTCGAATCGTTTCGCGAGGAAACGAACGAGGAACGTATGCATCAAACGTGGATCTTTTATCTATCGCACGAATCGAGGAGGATTTGTTTCCTAGCGGTTCTTTTGAAGAAGAACGGGCAGGGAAGTTTTGAAACGAGCGGTACGCAGGAGAGAGTGATCGATGGAGAGTACGTGCTCCTCCGCTTTGTCGTCCGCTTATCGTCCACGAGTATCGTCGAAACGATCCGATCCAGGCCGCGTTAATAATTAATAATCCGGGGAATCGGTTGAAAGCATCAGAAATCGCCGAAGAGCGACTCGTTGCTCAGGCAGATGTAATATTATAATCGCGGAGGAGCGAGAGGCTGGAGAGAATCAGCGTGAAGGATGATTTCCTTGATTTCGTCGAGGGTTTTTCACGGATGGAATCGTGGTTTAGAATCTGTCCACTTGCTCGCAAATGAGATTTACCATCATCCATCACCCGCGATTCTATTAAATGGGAGGAATGTTTGTCTTAGATGGACCGGCCAGCCTCGCTTCTTACTCTCGTACAGGGGTATATTTGTCTTTTTGATAGTCCAGAGAAATAATCTTCCTCTTTCATCCTTTATCTTTCTTCTTCAACTTTGCAAATTCGTTGTCCGTTCCCCGTTATCCGCGGAAGTAAGCTCGCATAAAACCATGGCTCTTCTCTCGTGATATATCGATGCATATTTAATTAACACCCTCGAACTCGTTCCTCGCTCCTTT
>NW_006263721.1:284529-290714 GCF_000469605.1 Apis dorsata | reverse complement strand
TCCATCCCCATTTTATTCCATCGAACAATTATATATGATAATAATATAATTACTTTCCCTTTTCCATTCGTTTCGATTATTCTTAAACAGGGTATATTTGTCTTTTTGATAGTCGAGAGAAATAATCTTCCTCTTTCATCCTTTATCACAGTTATCCGCGGAAGTAAACTCGCGAGGATAAAACCTCTTCCCTCGTGACGATATTTAATTAATTCCTCTCCATCCCCATATTATTCCATCGAACAATTATACGATAATAATATAATTAGAGAATTATAATTACTTTCCCTTTTTCATTCGTTTCGATTATTCTCAAACGGGGTATATTTGTCTTTTTGATAGTCGAAAGAAATAATCTTCCTCTTTCATTCTTTACCGTTCTTCTTCAACTTTGCAAATTTGTTGCCCATTCACCGTTATCCACGAAGCATGAAACCGTGGCTCTTCCCTCATAACGATGCATATTTAATTAACACCCTCGAACTCGTTCCTCGCCCCTTCTCCATCCCCATTTTATTCCATCGAACAATTATATATGATAATAATATAATTACTTTCCCTTTTTCATTCGTTTCGATTATTCTCAAACGGAGTATATTTATCTTTTTGAGGAAGTAAGTAAGCTCACGAAGATAAAACTGTGGCTCTTCACTCATGACGATATTTAATTAACCCCTCTCCATCCCCATATTATTCCATCGAACAATTATATATGATAATAATATAATTACTTTCCCTTTTTCATTCGTTTCGATTATTCTCAAACGGAGTATATTTATCTTTTTGAGGAAGTAAGTAAGCTCACGAAGATAAAACTGTGGCTCTTCCCTCATGACGATATTTAATTAACCCCTCTCCATCCCCATATTATTCCATCGAACAATTATAATAATATAATTAGAGAATTATAATTACTTTCCCTTTCCCGTACGTTTCGATTATTGTCAAACGGATAAAAGGGGGTAAAAATCTTGGAAGATAATGGAAGATAATTCTCTGATTCGATTAGAAGGGGCGTGGATGCGCGTTTTTCGCATGGCGCATGTATCGCGTATTCCGACCCGGTCCTCAGCGGGTCAGGAATGCAGCGGCGGCGTGGGGGATCGCGGGTGTACGATACGGTGAGTTGTGGCGAGCAGGGTCGGGGGTCTCGTCGCTAGGCCTCATGAGAACGGGCTTAAGCCCGGTACCGTACGCGGCCTCTCTCTCGCAAGCGGGGACTGGCCATGATGACCATCGTCCACCTGACTCCCCGAGATTTATCGCGCTCACGATGCACGGGATACGGTATGAATGTACGAACGCGGATGGATCTTGGCCCGAGTTGTGTTATTCAAGTTTAATCGAACGAGGGAAGGGAGGAAGAAGAGAGAGAGAGAGAGAGAGGATTCGATTAATTAAACTCTTATCCCTCTTATCTTACTTCTTCCCTTTATTTTTCCCATGTAACGACGCGATACCATTATTTATTATTCGTACCATTTACTATTTACCATTTAAGGGTACTATAATATACACGAAACTTATATATATATATATATGTATGTATGTATGTATGTACGAGTAAACGGCCCCCACGAGTTGTTGAAGCTTTGTCGTGTAATAAGCGGAATTATCCGCTTGAGGAAACCGCGTTCGACACGGTACGTGTTTTCCTTTCGCCGACAGCCGAACGCGGAAGAGGCTTTGAATTGTAAAATCCCTACGCGTCGATGACAAACGCCTACTCGCGTTCCCTATTGTTCGCTCTCGTGGCGGGGCGTAAGGGGAATAATGAACCCTGGCGTGGAGGTGTGGACAAGCGGCGATATCGCGCGATACATATATATAAACATGCGTACACGTACGCATAAAGACGTCGAGAGCGTGTTCCAACACCGCTCTGAAACGGAGATAAAAGTGTATATATTCCTTAATTGTCGAGTAATCGATATCCTCGATCGAGGAGAACGATTGCACGCATTGGCGGCGAGGATGGACGTTGGACAGGCAGGTAGGCAAGAATGGGCGGAAAAACGGCGGAGCGTTCCACATTTTAAAGGGCCGGTGATCGATTGGCACGGTGTGCGCTATCGACGTGCCGGTCGTATATCTCGCGCGCGTAGGTACCAGGATGCGAGCGTGCGAGGTTTTACGTAACCTCCGCAGGTTTGACGACCTCGAACGCGCGGAGGGGAACCGCGTCTCGTCGCCTCTCGCCGCGGCAATCGATTTGTACACTCGTCAGGGAGAGACTTTGTTGGCGCGCACGGACCGTTTCTCCTGTCGCGCGGCAAACACCGATACCCCACCGTCCGCGGGGGGAAATAATTTATCGCGGAAGTAACGTTTTCTTCGAGCGACACGTCCGCCACCTCGCGCGCAAACGCGTGCTCTTATGTTTATATTAGAGAGAAGTAAGTTATTCCCGGGAACTGGATCGATTCATGGAAGGATTCAATCGAGACGAGAGTTTTTAGAAATGAGTAATTTGGATTTATCGATACGAAGGTTTTCCTCTTGCTCGCATGACGATCGTCGCGTATGGTCCTCGTGTCTCGTTTAAAAACATCTCGTTTGACCAAAAGTTCGTCTATTTCGAACGAATGCAAATAATCCGCGAGTTTTTCCTCGCGAGACACGGAGGCACGGATGCAACAGTGGTGATAATAATAGGTTGAGGGGAACGACGTGCGTCGATGAATGCAAATTTCACGATCTTCCCGGAAATTCCACCTGCCGTTCGATTTGAAATTATCCTTGTCGTTCGGCTCGATTCACCCCGATATCCATATCCGTGGAATTTTTATCGCTGCCCTCGGCAAAAACTCGGCCAATCGTTCGCAAGTAATAAGCGCCCGGGTGTAAATCGTAATTTTCTCGACTGAGAAAAATCGAGTAGACGGAGAGACAGAGAGAGAGAGAGAGAAAAAAAAGAAAAGGAAAGAACGGATATATCGATAGATTTTATTATATAGGAGGACAATATCAATCGAGGTGATAATCGACCAACGATTGAATACAAACGATGAATCATTCCCGTCGATTTATAATTTACGATCCAACTTTATAACGTTGTGGCTCTTCCTTAATCGAAAGATATCCTAATCTTCCTTCTCTTCCCCTATCATCCATTTCGAGTTATATTATGATAAGATACGATCTGCAACTACTTCTTCCTTTCTCTCTTTTTTCCTTCCTCTTACGAATTCGGCGTAAAGATCGGGAATTTCGTAGATCAATCGTCCAAAACATGTTAGACGTAATTTAACGTGGCATCGAGAAACGTGATCCCCTCGCGTGTGCCCCACCCACGATGGATTTTCGATGGGGGCGCAATTCGACGTTGTATATACGCGCCGAATGTAGTGGGAAACGGGAACGGGAACGGTACTGCTCGTTTCGCCTTGGAGGAACGGCGACTCGTTAATGGCGAAACCAGAAGAGGATTGGATGCGATGCGATGGTAATTTCGTTGGCAAATCGTCCGTCATTTTTCAACGTGCTAAAATGACCGATCGCATCCTTGATACGCGACGCTCGCCTCGACTTTGAATCTTTCGCTCACGGTTAAAACGAAATTTACCGAAATTAATAACGCGAAATGCCCCCGTGAATTCTTTGGCGACTCCGGAATGGCGGAATCGGCCAGATAACTTCCGTTTATGCGCTTACTCGAGAAGAGAGAGAGAGAGAGAGAGAGAAGAGGCAGGTAGTTTCGCACTGGAAACGGCGTGAAATCGTTCTCCCTGGCGTAATGTCGGTGACGATTAAGAAACGCGCGCGAGTGCAAACTAATCGGCAATTTCCCTTTCGTGGTTTCGAATCACGAATCACGCGGCGTGATTACACGCTACCACTCGGCCAGAAACATATGTATCCTGTAATAAAGAAGGAGGAAGGGGATGGGCCGATCGTTCCGTCCGACTCGCGGATTCGTGATCGAGGTTAAAAACGCGGCGAGGAGAAGAGTTCGGCGACGAGAGCAATGGTGGTTTCCGCCGCCGCGCATTAAGCTTCGTCCCGAAGGCGCGACAGACCTTCTCTAACGAACGGTCTAACCGGTAATTACCGGGCGTACGTTGGCGGGATTAACGCGTGGAATCGAGCGATAGCCGGGCCACAGGGCCCGAGGCTTTCGTTCCTTCGACCGCGATGAGAAAGAGATTTCGTTCGTGAGACGAGAAGAGGCGATCGAATGTTAAGGGAGATGAAATCCGTTTCGATTATTTTTATTTTTATTTTTTTCCCCCACGAATCGTTAAATTTCGGGATAGTTTTTAAAATTAGGATATTATTCGTGATCGTTGACGGATCTCTTCGAGTGGTCTTTTTTTTTTTTCTTCGTATCGGTATCGATGATTTTAAAAACTCGCAGCAAAGGGGTATAATCGATCTTTTTAGTTGCGTGCGCGCTGCGATAAATTTCGTCATGAAGGTGTTTCGATCTTATTTCTCTCGTATGCGATAAACCATATTTCACGGGGAGATAATCGTTTCGGAAATTGGCCGATGCTAATGAAGGCAATCGTAAAGATTACCGTTTCGTCAAACGCTCTCTTTCGTTTCCGATTAAATTTACCATTCGAAATTATCCAAATATAACGTAACCGATAATTTCGATCGTATATTATTGCAAATTATATCTGATCGAAACTTTAAAGAAAAAAGAGAGTAAAAGAGAGAAAGGGAGAAAAAAGATTTCGCTTAATGAACTTGCCAGTTTTGTCGATCGAACGAATAATTTCTTAATCTCCGCGATGGAGACCGTGAACGTCTCATCGGTGGATAACGTTTTTAATTTACATTTCGAGAAGAATCCATTCCTGGTATTCGACGATGATATCGTTTGGGAAAATCTTAATCCGCATTTCGACCTAACAAAATATTCGGCGATTTGTGTTAATAATAAAATTGCTCGCGGAAACAATTCTAATTCGTTCGAAAATGCGCGCGAATTTTCATGGGATTTATAACGCCATTGTTGTACCAAAATATACGAATTTTCCATAAGAAATCGATAGAATCCGGTTGTCGTAAACCGGCAATAACGTTCAACCTGCTCGAGTCGTGGGTGCCATTACTACGATTGGGGAGCGGTATTGTCCCGGTATTGTCGCGTAAAGTATTCCGGGGATAAGTTAATAAGAGAGAAAGAGCGGCGAACTCGTCGAACCGCCCCGGCCACGCTCGATGGAGGATAAGATTTAAGGCGTTTCGTTGGCCGGTGGACAGCCGGAGAAATATGCGACGGCTGCGCCGCTTGCTCAATCGCCGCGCGAAATAATCGTAGAACGATCTATGCGTTCTTTTTTTCGACAATGACGACAGCAGCAGTAGCAGCAGCAGCAGCCTGGAATGGCAATTGGATACGAATTCTTTTCGATGCTTGTTGTTCTGGCTGATGCAATTGTCCGACGCGAAGTGTGCCGCCTGAGAAACAAGAAAAATGTTGCCAATTAGGAGAAAACGGGCCTTAACGCCCCTCCGCTCCAAATACGCACCTGTGCCCTACGAATACACGCCGCTCATTGTCCGCCCGGCGGACAGGCTGAACCGAGAGCAGAAGGAGGAGGAGAAGAAAAAGAAGGTTCGAGATAGCGTGATTCGAAACAATGAAGCACTTTTACCCTTTTATCGAGCCGTTGGTACGCGACGAGACGTCGAGCTGTCCCTTTCGGGGAAAATTCTTTCGCGTTACCCTCTTTCTCCCCTCCCCCGACCCGTGGAATCTCGATGGATCGATCGACGGATAAAACAATTCGATACCTCGGATACAAGGGAGCGAAGAGATTCGAGATCACTCGGTTCCTCCATAGAGATTCTCCATAGGATAAATACCGAGTTCGAATTTATCGAGACGAGGAAAAAACCTCGGTGCTATACACATACGCGCGGTAGCGGTGTTTCCGCTCTCCTTGTTCCCCTTGTTGCAACAGGGAAAAGAAGAAGAAGAAGAAGAAGAATAAAAGAGAGGGAGCTTGTTTATAGATCACGCCGCGATACCGGGTGGCGAATAAATAACTGTATTACCGATCGAGGAGGACAGATAACATCCAAGGTAGCAGGAGAGAAGGATCGCAACCCCTTTCGGGGATTACCCGACAAAGCGGCACGCATCAACGCGCATATTTCTATAATTATTGCCGGCGCCCTTTGATGTACCTTAAACCGACTCGTTACCCGTCGTCTCTCCTCTCTCTCTC
>NW_006263721.1:282453-284280 GCF_000469605.1 Apis dorsata | reverse complement strand
CTCTCTCTCTCTCTCCCTCCTCGCAACTTTCCGTCGTGGCGCCTTGTCCCTGAATCTCGGCGTTTCTCGATGAAAAGGCGAGGCCGTATCAACCGCGAGCCTCCCGCTCGTTTCGCGATCTCCCTGATAACGAGATTCCGAGCCGCGTTTCTGTAGCGTTATACGCTCCCTGGCTTCGCCCGAACCATCATCAAATATATGTATATATGTATATATATATATATATACGTGTGTATACGTATATAAATAAATGGGTCCGTCCGTGAATTTATACACTTTCGTTCGATCGCGTTCCTATTTATCACGTTGCCCCGGCCACGATCTGTAATCTCACGCGGGTATCTGTTCCTCCGAAGAAGCGCGAGAACGTGGAGAAAAGAGGAGGAGGAGGAGGAGGTTAATCGTTCAGATAGATCGAGACCGTTTAATTGGGCGGTGGACGATATCGTGACGAAACTTTCAACTCGGTATCGAATCGAGTAGAGATCGAGTAGAGAGAGAGAGAGAGGGTACCACGCACGATCTGGCCTACCCGCGATAAATAACGAATCGAGCCGCCAATTAACCCGCGTATTTCGGCTATCTTCTCGCCCGCGTAGCGAAGGGGTTGCGCGTCATTAGGGGCGCGATGCCGATTAGGCTGTCGACCGTCGCCGACCCTGTCCGCGAAGAAACAACAACGGTAGCAGGATTCACCTGCTCCCGTTTCGGGGAACATCTGCCATCGACCGATTTTGCCTCTCTTCCTTCCTCTCTCGCCTTCCAACGTTAACGTCCCTCCTCCTCCTCCTCCTCCTCCTTCTGGGCCGTTCGATATCGTTGATACAGCGGCGCGAGCCGGCCGCAGCAGTTAATCGCTGCGATCACGTAACGCGTTAACGACGCGGGGGGAAATCCTCCCCACGGCCGCGAATTAATCGAGCTGTTTCACTTGTTGCCGCCGTTTCGTTACGTGGACGTGGCGTAACGGTGCATTAAAACCGAAATTGCATCGTTCGCCGCTACGTCGACGATGGGGAGGAGGAAGAGGGGGAGGTTGGTTGGTTTTAACGACCGGTCCAAGTCGCTCAACAACATTCGGACGCCTCAATTAATCGAGCCGTAACGATGAATGATTATACGCTTACACTTGGCGCACTCGCGTACACGGGACGAGGATTCCTGCGTGTATAATTAACGCGGAATTCGCTTTTTTCCCCTCGCTCATTTCGCGGAAATAAAACGCGAACCCCTCCGAATTTCTCATCCTCGATGCACCCATTTTTTTCTCTCCCCCTCCTCTTTTATTCGAGAAGAAAAGGGGGCCTCCTCCTCCTCCTCCCCCCCACGTCGAAGGCGCATATTTCACTGGCTCGCGTGACCCGATCGCGATTAATAGGGAACAACCGTTTATATTTTCGTATAAGCGAGCTCGAAGAACCTCTTCAACGAAAAAAAAAATCTCTTCCCTCCTTCCCTCTTTTCTTTCGAAAATGTCTTTCGAAACGGCCTCGCGAATTTTATACGCGAGCGTATAATTAACGCGTCATAGAGCTGTATACATTTCTCTCTTCCTCGAGTTCGATTCGCCTTTAAATTTTATCGCCTCGAACACTCACGGAGAGAATCGAGGAATATTGTTATACGTGAAAATTGTTAATTCAAAATTTCTGACCACGTAATATCTCTGTTATAGAACTTAAGGTTCACTGAAATTTTATACGTGCGACATCGCTATTTCGTAGTTGATACCTATTTGTTTTTCTTCGATATAATTAAATACACTCGTTCGGCTAAACCCGTACGTTTTTATTTATCGTTTTCACTGCCCAGTCAACGATCTCATTC
>NW_006263721.1:282051-282440 GCF_000469605.1 Apis dorsata | reverse complement strand
GGGATGGAAGAGAGTACAGGTTCTCGCGAATCTACTCGCGACTCGTGTCGATCGGGGGTGGGGGGAGGGGAATTCCATCCGAGGATGTCGGCACAATTGTATATTCCTTACGGTGTATGGGAGAGAACTGTTTAATTTTAATCGGGGAGAACATTGCGGTTGGACGGGTATCGTGTGCACGGAATAAGAGATCGTTTGGTAGTTTATCTGATACTCGTAAATACATCGAGCGATACAAGCTGTGCAGGTTGGACAGATATTAGAAGAGCAGTAAATACGTATTCCACGGGAATAACGTACGATAGTGTGTCCACGGACGTCGGGGACATTAAGCGGGTCGGATATTAAAGCGGCGAACGATAGAGAGGAAAAATATTGCCGGGATAAAT
>NW_006263721.1:279534-281915 GCF_000469605.1 Apis dorsata | reverse complement strand
TCCCGTGCAACTCTCTCTCTCTCTCTCTCTCTCTCTCGAGCCGCGAAACGACCCGTTAGTGGGTTATTCGTTTCGAAGAAACTTTATGGGAGTGAGCGCAGGCAAAGGAAGGAGTGGAAGGAAATCGACGCGTGTCCTCTCGGAGCGAGGGAGAGAGAAGCGATCCGCGACGGATTTTACACTCGTCCGTGGATAGACGTCGCTTCCAAGCCGTTAACGAACTCGTGAAACCCGGTGAAGAAGAGAGAAAGGAGAGGATAAATGGCTCGACGAGCGATTGGTTCGATATTCGTGAATTTCGACGCAAAAATCATTATTCCGTTTTTCTCTTTCCTTCTTCTTTTCCAATTTTCTCTTCCCTTCCCGCCGTCATTCATTCGTGGAGAAAAGAAAATTATTTTCCTCCCTCGTTTGATCCACGCGAAAACGAGATTCTCAGCAGCGTATCGAACCCGTGACCCGAGATCGATTAATCATATCCCTCAACGTTTCACGAATTCCTTGGATGCGCGTCGATTATCCACTCGACAGAGACTGGCATCTCCACGACCTCTCTCTCTAACTCCTTGGACTGAAATATCACCGATTCCACGCGAAACGACATTTCCACGCGCAAACGTCGAATTTCCCTCCGGAAGAAGAAAGGATACTCGTTCGAAGGTATCTATACAACGTTCAACATCCGTTCCCATTTCTTCTTCTTTGAAAATATCAACGAAATGGGGCGCACCTGTCACCTCGGATACGTCCTATTTTTCGAAAGAGATCGCCCACGCATCCGGATCCGATAGCTGATCTGTCTGGCATAAAGTATCTCGATTGCAGTCGGTTGAAAGTTTCTCACGGTGAAATTGATTCGAATATGATCGAAAATCGATAAGATACGGTGGTCGAAGTTAAAACGATATCCATCGAATTTAATTATTTTCCACGGAAGTTCATAAGACACGCGGGTGGATATTAAACCAGGGACGAGTGTGAATCGAGCCTAATAAATCGGTGAGGTTAAGAAGCGCAGGTGTGAAGGGCAGACGCCCCCCGTGGACCGTGAATTCGTGAGTTTCAACGCAAAAATCACCATTAGTTCCGCCTTTCTCTCTCTCTTTCTCTCTTCCTTCTCCGTTTCCAATTTCTTTTTCTTCCCTTTCTCTTCCCGTACGACCTCGTCGCCGTCATAATTCGCTCGAAAATACCTTACCCGAATCTTTGAATCTCACACGCTACGTTCAATAAACGAATTCTCTCTTCTGCAATTTCTCGACCACTTTCGATATGCATATCGCATAATATCACCGAGTCTTCCAGGATGAACTCGCGTCCTCGAGGAATCGTCGAAAATCGCGTTTAAATAAAATATCGGCCTTTGTTAGGACGAAGAGAGCGCGGGAAAAATCCCCCCATCCACGCTCTCTCCTCGCCTCGTATTTATCGAACACGGGCGAAATTACGCCACGCCCAGATCCCAGTCAACTCATGCCGCGATTTCTACGATTAACATTATCTCGCGTTGTATTTATTCTATGGACGCGCGAAAAAAGAGAGGGTACGCGTAATGGGCACACTTAATCGCAATCAAGCAAAGCCAAATAAAGTTATCCGAGAGTCCTTTTAAAGTCGAGGAGGAGAGTAGGTTTTCCGGGGACGACAGGGGCCATTAGTCCGCTCCGAACGGATGAAAATTGCCAAGCCTATAAACGATTCCGAAGCGGAGATCGGCCGTAGGGGGATGGAGGGACGTTGTGGAGGCGGACATACGTCACGATAACAATGCGTATAAATAATTCCAGGATGGACTCGCGACGATTGTAATCGTCCTTTCCGTCGAGGGATCGTCGAAAATCGGGCTTTACTACGACGAGGAGAGAAAAATGCGCTCCATCCACGCTCTCTCCTCGCCTCGTATTTATTTCGAACACGGGCGAAATTACGCCACGCCTTGACCGGCGATTCAGAATTCTACCAACTTTAATATCCTTTCCACGAGGCTTGCTTTACGAGCGAGGTTAATTCCGAGATTCGATATGAGAAAACGGGCTACGTTTACTACGCGGAACTAATCCAGCCGGTCGTTTACCTACGCAGCTCCAACCGCGGCGATTAATAAATAATCGAGCGGCCGAGCCTCGAGGCGAGTTCAACGAATTGGCGGGATGCGATCGTCATAATTCGGGGTGGTCTCGGCGAGGGCAAATCTTGAAAATCTTCTTCCCCTTCGTGATCCATCGCGGGCACGCTTCTCTTCCTCGGGGCGCTGTGCCCGTTCCGGCGACCTCTCGACCCAGAGGTGGACGCCGCCGCCCGCAGGAACACCCGTGTGGATAATATATTCCGGGTGTATTCCAGGCAATTTTCGCGGGGCGGTGTTGCGTTGATTGCGGTCG
>NW_006263721.1:268430-279195 GCF_000469605.1 Apis dorsata | reverse complement strand
CTCTCTCTCTCTCTCCCTCCCTCCCTCTTCCTTTCTCCTCCGCGCCTTTGTCCTCTTCTCGTTCCTCCTGCCGGGACGCGAGGCTGCACAGCGCATCGCCGCGTTGCTCCCTGAGGTCTAATTTGCGCGCAGCGGGAGCGACACGAACTAATGCACGTTGCGCGCGCCGGGAGGGAATCCGTAGGATCTTTGTCTCGGCGCACTCCCGCGCCAACGCGCATCCATCATCGCGCGACCCTTCCGTCCTTCCGCCCTAGAAAGGACGCAACTTTCAACGCCAGAGTTAACGACGCGCGGGAACGCGCTACTTCCAACCTATACCCCTTCTTCTCCTTTTTCGATTCTTATTGCTACCACGCCGGGTTTCGAACGCGGGATTATCATCGATTCGACGAGATTAACGAAACGAGTCAAACCGGATGGATTGAAAAATTATTTCTCTTTCGAGAGACGAGAAGTTGTGGTGTTGATATTTATTATTCTTCTTCTTTTATCTTTTTAGAAAGAAAAACTCCGATCCGTTTCGTTTAGTTATCGAGATTGAATCGTTTTGGAAACGCGTGCAGGCCAGGACGAATGGATCCCCTCGAAGGCGAGGCTTCGAGGGATCGAGGAGAGAGTCGGAGCGGTTTAATAACGAAATTACTAGGGTTTTACGCGGGGAATAATCGTGGAACAATCGTCCACCGAGAGGGGAACGATCGCCTACCGAATCCTACGGCCACTTTTGCGGAACGAAACAAGGAGTTTCAGAATTAGGCGGAGAGGTAGATGGCTGCGAGGCAACCTACTACTATGTCGTGGACTCGGGGAGCAACGCTTCGCCTTGCCTCTTTGAATTCTGACTCGCCGAGGTAGACAGCCACCTGACTCGGCCGGGCTCGAGGGTGCAATCATGCGCACGCGAGCCACGAAAACGCACCTCGCCAACCAATATTTCGGCTGCGGCCAAAATTCCACCTTCCAACTGCGCGCTACTTTAAAGGGCCAACATCGCCCAAGGATACCGCTCCGTTTCTCCAATACTCTCCTCTTCGCCATTACGATACTCGGCCAACGTAACGTTTCGAGCGTAATCTCGTCGAAAACAGTATTTTTGTTGTATCGACTTTATACCCAAAAATCTATGCGTGCAGTTTCTTAGAATTTATCACTGGTGGATAGAGAAGGAGGAAAAGAACGGCTTTCCACGATTCCAATTCGAAGATTTTATCGAGGGGACAAAATATTCTCTCTCTCTCTCTTTGTACGCGCAATGCACGCGAGTTTTACCGCCTTTTACACCTGTGTGTGATACGTCGTCCACGTAATAAATATATCGAATTCACGCACATTCGACTCGATCGTTATCGTTATGATCTCACCGATGACTCTTGTCTTCGCAACGAGCAACGCGCACAGCTGCGACGATTATCGTACGACGCCCGTTCCAACGCTTCCACCGGAACTCCCCTCTCTCTCTCTCTCTCTCTCTCCGTCTCCAATTCTTTCTCGGTTAATTGACCGACGTCCGTGTCGATGCGCATTACGGAACACATGTACCGCGGCGCATCTACCACTTTGAAAAATTCTGCCGATCGAAATGTTTGCACGTGTCGCCGAAAGAAAGGAGGGGGAAAAGGAAAGGAGGAGGAAGAAGAGAGGCGAAGGACAAAATTAAACGAATCGCGTTATCGGTATATAATTTGCAAGCAAAAAGGCTAATTACGAAATTGATAAAACCGATTCGTTTCCTCTCCTCGCCTCGTTTCCTTTCAACTTTATTCTCCGACGATGATGAAGCAGCTGCGATCGAAACGAGAGCGCAGGTTTGATCGATCGATCCGTGGATCGACGGATCGCGCATCGGAGAACAATATTCGGCCGTGTTGGCTGCGTATACGCGCGATAAAGGCATTACACGGGCAGCCCGGCTCGCGGTAATTAATTACATCGTCCGAAAAGAAAATTAATTGACGCTCGACGCAGTAACAGCGGTTAATGCGCCACCAATTATTGATGATGCCGCAATAAATGCCGGTTGTCGGAACGGTGATTCATCCAAGATTAATAACCGATCCGCGGAGATCCGATTTTAATCTAAATGCTCCTCTAAACGGACCGCTTAATATCCCCCCTATCCTACGTTCGACCACCACCTGCCACCCTCTTTCCTTCGCGGCAACAATCTCACCCCGCTTCGTGTCAAGCGATACCTTCCGCATTTTCTTTCATTCGTCAGCTTGCCACGGAGAAAAAAGAATCGTGCGCCCTCGACGAGGCGATGGAACGGAAACGATCACCCGCCCACGCCTCGTCCAACGCGTGTACGCCGCTAATTAATACGCGAAAGTGACACAGCCCGTGGGCAGAGATCCCGATAAACCTCGATTGAGACTGAGTCTTTCCCAGAAAAATCGAAAAGTCGGTGAATAAAACGACGGATCGAATCGGATCTATGCTTTCGTGTTGGGGGAGAGGGTTCTCTGTTCTTCTTTCCCTCGAAAGTCTCTCCAAATACATAGTCTTTGACGTTAATTCGTGGAGCAACGGTGGCTGGAACGATGTCACGAGAAGAGAGACGGCCGTTCGTTTAACCAGGAAATGGAGACGTTCGTAGTGGTTAAATATGCTTACGCTATGTACTTCATCACGCTCGGTCAAAGACCATCGGTTATTTTTCTCGGCCACGTACGGACACGTATGTGCAAAGTCTCGTTTCTATTGGCCAACTTTCGCTTCTCTTCGCGGGTTATTTATTGTTACGATCAGAATTTTCGAAATTCTAAACAACAATTTGTTCCCCTCTTCCTTCCATCGCTTTTCCCTACTATTTATAAAGATTCTCTTCGAGGTCATTTCGAAATTGCGAGGAGAGCAGAGGAGCGATTTAGAATCGGAGTTTTGGAAAGTTTCGGACGGAGCTTAAGAGAGGAGGACGAGTCACTGTCGCGATCGTGACGAGTAATCCTCGGTGATGTACGAGCAAGGCAACGCTTTCCTCGCAACGAGGTCAACTTTTACCGAGAAACTCAGATTTTGCCCCTATCCTATCCGTGCTCGAACAGGATCGTGCCGCTCGATCAAACACTTTTCTTTTCTTCTTCTTCACCGAGGAAAAAAGAAGGAGAAGAAGAAGAAGAAACGAATAGACGCTTTCTATCCGATGGAATCCGTAAAAATCGTACCCTCGAATTCCTGAACGCGTGCTCCATCCGTAAGATATTTATCGATCGAACACCGTGCGAAAAATAAAAGAATTAATCCTCGAGCGTTACGCGAAATATTCGAATACACAGCGAAGCGATAAAGCCTCGTTCTTGACGAGCGGAACAGAAAAAGGAAAGCTACTCTTCCCCGAGCGGTAATGAATAATAACTCCAAGTTGGATTGAAAATTATTGCGCGGAAGCTATAAATACTCCCCGCCTTTTTCTCCTCCGTCGATCGAGCAAGCAACGTTCCTATTTTCAACGACCCTCGAAACTCGAGAATTCGTTCTTAGAGTATTCCCTTTCGAGTGCAATTCAATTTGCCATGCGCCTTGGAACCTCTCTCTCTCTCTCTCTCTCTCTCTCTCTCTAGTCAGAATTCGATTTGTCGAAGAAAGGAAGACGGGCCGAGGCGCGATTTTCACGCGAGTGCGTGCACACTTGCCAGCCACCCGTGTTTCTTCTTACCTTTTAGGTGTTGCGGGCAGGCCTAAGGTATAAGAGGCGAGGGCTGCGGTTCGCCGCAGTATCCAATAGTTAGGAGCGCGTCATTACATCGAATCGATATCGAAAGTTTCGATCGGCAGCTGGGAAGATCGGGATGCGGGATGATCGAAAGCGTGGTAAGGGAAAGGACGCACGGATCGGAAGACGTCCGTCCAGAGATGCCTCCGGTTCGCGTGATTATCTGCCCACACCATCCCATTCCCTTATCCCCGCCTAGGTTATTGGTTTTGGATCCGACAGCCGCCATTAAAACCGCTTTCCACCCCTCGCCCCCTCCTCGCCTGTCCGCGTAATAGAATACGAGATAAGGCGGGAAACAACGAGCTCGCTGTCGGAACAGCGACTCGATCGCTCGCCCCATAGATTGCTCCATCCGCCTCGATGAACGATCGTTAAGCGCCGCCGGATCGCCTCGCGATAAACGACAAATAACGCAAAAAGGGAACGACGCGGGAACGTTGAGACTCGCCTCTCGATGAAGATACGATAGAGCTTCCAAGAGGGACGAGAACGAGGCGATTAACGTGTAAAGGGTGGCACTCTATATGGCTTCCATAAACGTATCCAATCTTACTCTCTTCTGCCCTTCCTTTTCGTTTCATTGATTCCGTAGAAAAATCTACCCTCTCTCGAAACTCGACCAAGGAGAAGAGGACCAGTCCTATTTTTTATATAGTTGGTTTATAGATCGAAATCCTGGCTACGATGAAAACGGCCAAACGGCTTAATTACTCAATATCGATCCGTTGTAATAAGCCTCGGGTATCGCTCTCGTCACCGAAAACGTTTTAAATCGGGATTTAATCGGATGAATCTCGCGGAGGGAAGGGAAGGGGAGGCGAAATTCGATGAAGATCCCACGTACGGGTTTGCGATACGGACGGCGAGCAAGTGGGCGGAATGTTGACCGGCCGTATCGAATCGAGATGCGTATATACGGGTCCCGAGATCCTATCGAAATGACGCACTGCGTACGCACCTGATACCGGATCGTGCGTACGCGAGACGGCGACACACGCCGGCCCCGACACTTATTCGTCGCCGGCCGGGTTTATTTTAGAAGGCCGAGCACGAAACTGGCCTGTCCAGTTCGATCTCCTCAGGAGATGTCTCTGCCTTTTAATCACCCCAGCCTTCTCTTCGCCTCCGCGGAACCGTACCTTGTATCGCCAATTTTCTCGCTTGCTTGGCCTATGGTGCGAAAGGAAAGAACGACGAAGAGAGATAATTATTCGAAGAAAAGAAGCGAGATCGAAATGTGGTTCCCCGTTGTACGCGTGGATATATACGTATATATATTATTCGTCATTGAAATTTGCTTCCAAGTTAAAGAACGACGTAAATATTTTCTGATTTATAACCTATCAAATTGTCATAAATCTCTACTCCAAGGTATCCACGCTACTTTATATTTCATTTTCGCAACGAGTGGATGCTATTCGTCATTCGTTCGGTTTTAATCTGGCACGCATCGATCATTGGCAACGTTGTGTATTGTGCGTACGAATCGAAGTGACGTTAGAAGAAAGAAAAAAAGAGAGAGGGAGAGGGGGGGAAAAAAGAAGGAAGTCGGGAGAAAAGTGAAATATCGTAACGATATTTTTATCTGAAACGAAATCGAGTGGTCAGTACGTCTCCTCGGTCAGAACGTGGAATAAGCTAGCTGCCATTGCGAGCGGAGTTCAGCTTTGCCGACTTTACGGTGCTTAGCGGCTGAATGAGTTACCGCGTGCTTCGAAGAAAGAGCAAGAAGGAGAAAACGCGAGAAGAATACTTCGTTTTGGACACGGCTGTAAACTCATCGGGAAGGAAATCAAGCGAATTCTATTTTAAGAGCAAAATTTTAACGGTCGATAGAAACGTGCCACGAGCGAAAGATTTCGATTCAACAGGTCGATTCCTTTCCTTTCGAATTTTCAATCAGCCTGCCTTCGTTCTCGAGAAAGATTTACACAGAGATTTTGCTCCTCTCTTAAATCGGTGGAATTTTATATCCATCGATCGATATAAAACGAGGGGGATGAGGATTGAAAAAGTTTCCGGAAAAATTATGGAAACGTGCGTCGCGAGTTGTTAACCGAATCGTAATAACGCGTGGAAGGAACGATGTGTAGCGAGAGGGCAAATTACCGTATCAATCCCTGAAACGTATACCACCGTATCGTTAATGGCAAGCTTATTACGTTCACCTTACGGTGAACGCGAGCCGCGGCAAGAAGAAGGCGCGTATTAACATCGATAATTAGTTCGAGGAGAATGAAATTTAAACCGCGGGCCCGAACCGAGCGAAATTAGCCACGCTAATCTCTCGACCGTGGTTGCAAAACGATCCAATCTCCCGGTTGCGATTTCCATCGACAACAAAGAATTTCTTCCTAGATACGGGAAACGATATCGCGCTCCAAGATTTTATTCCGCTCGATTAATCGAACAACCGCAAAACACTCTTAACGTTTAACGCAAAAAGAAACCGATTAACGAACCGGGGTATAAATAAGCCCGTTTCAAAAATGGATAGCTAATCTTTCGTAAGAATATCACGAGAGATGAAAAAAAAAAGGAAATTATTCCCTGGCTTCGAACGGGACAAGGTGTGATGGATTTACACGCATCGTCAACATCTCTTGAGAATTCGCTTAAAAAGCATATTGGGTAATTATGTTCGAAGCATCCTGTGAAAAAGAAAGAAAGAAAGAAAGAAAGGGAGCCTCTACACTCGAGAAACGAGAGTAAATATCAATTTTAATAACCTAAGCCGACGTGCTTAGCTTTTTGCGTAGTTTCGACTCGGCGAGGAAAGTTAACAATGCGCGAAGTGGCGGGGAGCGAGGGATGATAAAGGATCGAGGAGGAAGCGGAGGATCGCTCGTTACCGAAACGAAGCAACGAACCGCTCGTAATCGAGAATAACTCGGATGAAAGCCGAAAGGAAGTCGGAGGGAACGCGTGCGTTACGTATCCCTCCGAAGAAGCGGAGGTTCTTGATTATTATTTACACCCGACAGGGGAACGTAAATTGCGAAGATGGTGGCAAAACATCAGAGGCGGAGAGTGAACGTTCCATCTATTCTCGCGTGACAGCGTGTTTTGATCAATTTTCACGAGGAGGAATGTCGAGATTCTTTTTTCTTTTTTTCTTTCTTTTTAATCTCGATCGAAATTCACCGATACTTTTCTCTGGCCTCGTTTCAACCGTTCGACTGATTATTGGAGATATCGATAATATTTTGTTATCCGCGAAATAATATACGTGCGTTTTATTTAAATACCTGTAAATGATATTATCGGGTATCGACATATCGTTTATCCGGCAAGAATCCTTAGGCGACCGGTTAAGGGAGAAATGTGGCATTAATTTTCAAATTAATGGCGGATAATTCAATATCTACGCGATTAACTTTATCGCGAGGAGGAAGAAAACGAACGCGTCCGAGTGCTCGATCCGAGTTTCCAATCCAATTCGGTCGTTTATAATTAGAAAAATTAGAGAGAAACAAAATTCCATTCGACGGGGCAGACAAATGTCTCGTAAATAACGGCTTCGATTAGAATATATCGAAGTAGAATATCACGACTGACCGTTAATCCGCGAAACTTTTTGATTTCATCAAATTTACTTAAAAAAAAAAAAAAAAAGAAAAAAGAAATCACGACATTCTTAATTTATCATAAAATAATAAATGTTAATTGAAAACGGAAGCAACCCGATTTATCAAACTTTTTCTCGAATAAAATCTTAACGACCCGCGTTAAGTGGAAGAAGAGAGACTTTCCTAATCTCGAACACCGAGAGTAAGATCCCGTATAAAAGGCAGGATGCGAGCTACCTTTAATACACTTGTTCAAGTTCGTAACTCTGCGACTCTGCCGCTCTCATCCCTTTAATTCCCTCGTTAAGCCGAGATCCTCTCGAGCTCTTCGGGATCGATCGTTTCGTAAACTAATCCGCGAGGGTTGTATTTCCGCGTGGCCATCCCCGGTGATATCGGTGAGCCCGATCGCATCGAATTTATTTTTCTTGCCATCAGGCTTTCCCCCGCTGATAAGCGCAGATCCCATCCAACGATAAGGGACCCGCGTTGTTCTCGAGAAGAGGCGAGATTTCTCGATTCCTCTCCGAGGAGTCGTATCGAGGGATCGACTAAATATGGACTGTTTCCCGCGTAACAGTCGATGCCTCTTCCTCTCCGAGATTTAGTGAAACGCGCGCCTGTTTCGGCCAACGACGATGTTAAGCGACGGTAAACGACGTCGTTAAGTCCGCGAAATTACTCCGTAAAATCACACCGAATCGCGGTAGTAACGTTAATCCTTATGCCTCCGGTAATCGGGCCTAATGCACTTCTCACTTTTCGATTTGTTATGCTAATTACGGCCAATATTGACGCAAATGAACTTGTTAGTTACAACTATTACGATTAAAAAGAAGAAAAAAGAAGGAATCGTACGGGAACGGGGAGTGTTACACCTTTTTTTATTCGTCTCAATCCTTTCTCTATGTCCCATCACCATTACATTCCGCATATGTAATATGTAAAATCTCTGAAATCCGCCACGATATATATAAATCGATATTAAGTAATCTTGTTTTCGCGCGTTGAGGTCGCAAGAGAAAAAGGACGTTGCATTCGTCGTTACATTGTAACAAGAGTGGCCGCCACACGAGCCACCATCACGGGCTTCTATGCATCGTAATGTGGCGCTACGTTAAAAAACACGGATGTTTTTTCTTCTTTTTTCGTTTTTTTTTTTTTGACGCTCGTGTAAGAGCGCGTCACAGTGGACGATTCATTATGCATAATATTCACCTGCTCGCGAGAGGGAAAGAGAAGGAAGGATCATCGATACGATACGCATACAAGCGACGAGTTGCCGAAGAGAAAAAGAGAAAGTGCCTACTTACCGAGAAGAGGGTGAGGGAAAAAGGAAGAAAAGAAGGATGACGATGATGAGGGAGAGGAACGAATAAGCAAAATACAAAGAGGAGGACGGTTGTTGTATCGGCTATGCTATATACAACAAGTCAAACAATCTTTTAAAATTATCTCTACGAAATTACCACAATTCGATTGCAAATATCCTTTTAAGATACGTGCACCTGTGTAGATTGTACATCTAAGACGTACAACAACTTTTCTCGTGTTAATCTTCCAATTAACTAATTGCCTCCATCTTTTGCTCTTCGATCAACTCGTGATACTCTTTAACGATCGCTCGTTCTATCCTTTCTTTGGATTCGTCCTTTTCGCTTCTTTTCCTTCTAATTTTTTTTTTTATTTGTCATTAGAATAAATCTTTAAAGAGATATGGAAAGGAAAATAACGAATGCGAGAATTTTTATTATAATGATATATGATACATTATTCCATAAGGAATTACTAAGGATTTCATTGATATATTCAAGGAAAGAGCAGCCACATGTCGCATCGAGTGCGCATTTGACGATTTTATACTTTCGAGAAGGAAAAACAGTTTCCTGAATCGCATCGAGCAGACATCACGTTGGCCAAGAGACAATGGCCGATGAACAAAAGGCGTACGCGTAGCAGGTGCGCTTTGTATTTATACGTGAGACTGACGGTGATGAAACTATGAAATTCCAAAAAGTGGTTCCTTCACCGAAGAGTGAACACCGCTCGTTATTCCATTGTCCCGAGATCGGCCAATCGTTCTATCGACGGATGAGCATCTGTCGATCTTAAGCTCAAGAAAGGGTTACTCTTCGACTCGTTTTAAAAAAGATTCTACTCCACTATCGTGGATTTTCGAAAAAAAGGAACAATCAAGTTCGAAAGATTGCAGAGTGACTCAGAGATCGTAGAGCAAAGATTCAGATTTCTTTTTTTTTTTTTTTGGAAAAATAAATAGGACGATCGTATCATCCTGATGAAAAATTCTTTTGAAATAAACGTGATCTTGCGTCCGATTAAACCGATTGGAAATGATTGCATTTAGGAAGCACGAAAGAGGAGAATTCATAGGAATCGGAAGATCGGAAGATTATTAAGTATCGAGTTGGGTTAACGAACCAATCGTCTCGGAGGATGCGTCTCTTTCGCAACGTATTCTCCGAGCAGCACTGCCATTATTAATATTTCATACGGTTTATGGACCGTTGAGTGGCAGCGCCCGCTGTTCCTCGTCTTCCTTCTTTTCTTTCTCTCATTCTTCTTCCTTTTTCTCCTTTCCTCTCCAACTCTTCTTGGGGCTCGTCAACTCGTCCCTTCCCCTTCCTCTGTTCCTTTCCTTTCGACATTGTCATTTATTCGCTCGTGTCGTTTACACGGATACATTGTACAAGGCAACACGCGCACAATTTTGAAGAATTTACGTAAATTCGTGGCAGATACGAATCTCGATCCCTCGTCGCAATCTGATCTAAAAGAAAGAATTTGCGAATTGTTTTGTTTTTTTTTTCTCTCGCTTATCTCTTTCTTTCTTTTTTTTCTTTTCCTTCGATTTCTCGCTTTCTAATTTGTGTTCTCGTTAAAGCAAATAGAAATTATGGCACACGTAATTTAACTAATCTTGCAAGCACTGGCCACGATTATATTTACGGAATATTTTATCTCGTGCCCTGGATTTCTTCATTTTAACACCTCGTTAATAATTCTATTGCTATTTTTCCAAGATTAACACCATTACACCAGGCTACGTTCAGATACGACACTCGAGAAAGAAGGGATTATCTATGATACGTCGTATTCCGAGTCAAATTTTAATTGTACTGATATCTCTTCGATGCTTTCACGGAATTGAAGATCAAAGCGAAAAATTACGACTCCAACGACGATAAAGTTATTTTATCGCCCCGTTAGTTCAGATAGTTCGAATCTTGTCCCGTTTTCACAACGCATAATTAACGCGACTGGTAAAACTGATGAGATGAAAGACCGATTTCTTTCCACGCGTTACTCGATCGAAACGAGTGTCGTTGATATGTCGATATAATCGTCCGCTTTTCTTTATCGATCTTTACATTACGTTCATTAACCCATCTGCGTGTAATCCACAACGAATATATACCCGTACTATTCAACTTTCATAAATGATTATATTTAAACCACA
>NW_006263721.1:267661-268075 GCF_000469605.1 Apis dorsata | reverse complement strand
TATATATATATATATATATATAAAATAGAAAGGAGACAAGATTCCTACTATTTCGGAATTTGCTCAACCGTAACTCGGATCATCGAAGAACGAAGGGGGAGGAAATTAATCGAAGCGATATCGGGAATATACACGGTGTATCGTTTTATATCCGAAAAAGAAAAACGCAAAAAAGGCGGGAGGAAAGTATCGCACGATAGGCGGAACGGAAGCCAACGGTTTGGGATCGCCTTTTACTGAACTTTTCTTCGCGGCGAGGGCCCTTCACTTCGAAGCGGACGCTCGACACCGAGGATAAATCGAACGTTATAACGATCATAAAGGACCCACTTTCACCCTGGCACGCCGGTTAATGCAAGTCACCCACGCGAACCCATTACAAAAAGGCCTTTTCCTCTTTCGCCGGTGTGGCAA
>NW_006263721.1:264596-267445 GCF_000469605.1 Apis dorsata | reverse complement strand
CTGCGAGCCCATTCAACCCGGCCGCGAGATTCGTGGCCGTGGCGTGATTAACGCGCGCCTCGGCCACCTTTAATGCCCACTTTGTACGTCATCATTCCGCTATTGGCCGGCCAAATCGGCCAGGGGACAAATGACCGTTAAAATAAAATACACCATCATTAACAACGAGCGTGCAATTATATATAGGAAAGGATCGAGGAGGTATTTCGCATAGATCGAAAGAGATTGTGCGCTCTCGAGGATGTATCCATAATTTCGCGATTAGAATCGTCCGATTTATCGTTCCGTTAAATCAGAAATCTTGTCTACCTCCAATTAACTCGATACGTATTCAAAGCAAATGTACGAACTTAGCAAATTTTCCTGATAATATTGCAATCAATATTATTGGGCTATAATATGATTCGATGTGAACTGATTACACACACACTTCTTCAATCGAAGAATATACACGTATAACTTTTGTCGGAAAGATCGAAAAATTTCTTTTCATTCTCATCCAATATTCCTACTCCCTCGTAACCGAAAACGTACGAGTTGTTGCTTTAATAAATGGATTCGGACGAGATGGACTGGCGAGGGAGGGAGAAAGGGAGCAAAGGTAGTAACGACAAGAGGAGAAATCGATGCTCGCATCGATGCGTTCGAAGACACAGGGGGGAGAGGGCGGTTCGTCCCATTTACATCGAAGGCGGACCGCGGAATGGCAGTCGAAGGCACGAAGGCCGGCAGCGATAAATAACGTAACTCCGCCCAAAATATAAATTGAACGCTACCGGTGTGTGGTCCCGTGTGTGGTGCCTGTATACGCGCGTATTGCAGCCACCTATATTAAAACCATGCGATGCGCGTGATGCGACCACGCTCGCGTTATCACCCAACAACCACGCGGTAAAGTTTACGCGGAAATATTAATTGTGCTCTCCGTTAAAAGGTGGATATCTAATACGTTTCCGTTCCACTATGTATCGTTGGCAAATGCTTTATCGATGTATCAAAACCGGAGTAATAAGGAGCAAATGACGCGATTTTTATCGGATAGGCTCTTTTCGTAATAAAAGGAAAGTGCACGAGATTAGACTCATCGTGCATATATCAATAGTTGGAGCGTGCTAAGCGACATTGATTATCCAAATTTTTAATTTTATTTCTTATTATTTATCGTGATTCTTATGTGTTCGAAGGAATAAAGTCCGTTAAAAATTTCCGCAAAAAGTACGATAGCAAATAGAAGATCGAGGCATTTGATTAAATTTCTCTTTCGAAGTGTGATTGAATTGTGGATCTATCTGAAAAAGGTGGAGCTCTCGGCCGTGTTAAATGAAATGGGGCGTTTTTCAGAATTATTGAAACGAATGAACTGAATTGAATCGTCGTGTTTCTCGATACGTCGAAAGTAATTCTGTTTATCCGGAGATATATCCGTACAATTGGAGTTAATATAGTTCCCTCTGAAAAATCTCCCATATTCTTCGAAAGTGAAAAAAGTAACTGTTAAATAATACGCAAAGATACATATCTAAAATATATAAATATAGAATAAACTAGAGTATAAGACAGAAAATAGTCCACGTGGAATATTAAAATTTTATTGAAAATAGATAGAGTTTAAAGATTAAATTCGATTCTCCCAGCTACGTAAAATTTTCCGTTGAAATAATAATAAACATTGTTATTCGTGGATTCAATACGAGCGAATCGGATATTAACTAAATTTTCGTTCCAACGAATGGATTTCCACCGTTCTTAAGTCAACGATCCATTACTTCCGTGGATACAGTAAATGGAGATAGCTACAGAGAGGAGAGATAGCCAAAGCGTTTTCGATCGATACGAGTTTGGCTCGGTTATTAGAAGTGGACGACGGAGTAACACAATAGGAAAACATTAAGACGTTCTGTCCAGACTTGTCGCGATCTTATCGTCTCGCCGTCTCGATTATCGCTCGTACTCGTGAGATTTTTACGCGCGGCGCGAGAAAAACAATGATATATAGAATGGTAGCTTATTGCCAGGCTCGTAACTGGTTAAGCACAAAGAGACGAACTTGTTTTATGCGTGAACGTATCGGCCACGCTGCAAGATAATTACTCGGTACACCTTTTGTTTGCGTCGCACTAGGTCGTTGTACGTAATACGCCACGCTTAATTTACGTGGGCGTAACATCGATAATATCATCGATAATGCCCCCGATAAAATATCGCGTCGACGTAAAATTAACTCTCTCTCTCTCTCTCTCTCTCTCGATTATCGAACACCCTAACGCGATGACGCATTTATATATATGTATATTATATATGTATATATATATATATATATATATTAAATTACATTCTATGGAATAATGGCTACACGGTAGATTAAATTCGAAATTGTGCAAATAAAAGTGACGTAAAAAAGAGAATCGGAGATGTACCCTCGATAACGATTGTCGACGGATGAAAAGGGGAGGAGAGAAAGGGACGCGATAAAGCGTCGATTGAATGGCATATTATCTTCTTTGTCACGGGGTAAAAATTACGAAACGCATACCGCTAACGAACATTTTTTGCGTCGGGGTCATAAGGTTCTAGACGACGGTGTTTCCACTGGCCTCATCGTACGAGGCAGCGGTGCAAGGCGGTCAAAGCCAATATTCTGCCTGCCAATAACCGTTTTCCAGCCTCTTTGTCCGCGACGATAGGTATATAGGTGCGCGTACACGGAACCCGTTTACGCGACGTGTTTACAACGTGGAAGTGATTCTCGAGTGATTTTACACGCTGCGAGAAATTCGCGCGGCCGACGCCCGGAACGAATTTACGAGTCTCCCATTCTTCGCCAACCAACCCTCCTCCCCTCGCTCCCG
>NW_006263721.1:259765-264405 GCF_000469605.1 Apis dorsata | reverse complement strand
ACCGTCGGATTTCCCCTCGATTTCGCTCGTACGTAATGCCCGTGTGTACGCGTGTGTACGTGCATCGCGAGAAATACTGGTGGAAAGCTGAAATCATGCCGCGCCTTCGTCGATCCAGCCAGACGCCGATTAAACCAATCCAATCGATCAAATTTACCAGCACCACGATCCGATCGAGTGTATGCAAATATCCTTAAATCGATCGAGCATGGAATCTTGGAAATTTCGCAAATCTTGTATCTCAATACACGGAATACTCGAATTTCGTTAAAAAGAATCTTTCTTTTATTTATTTTTTCTTACATCTTTCTATATCTTATTCTTGATTTAGATTTATACACACGTTAAAGTTGATACACCGATTTACAAATAGTATCGGTATGGTTCGGTTCAATTAAGATCGGTGGCGTATCTATACAATTTAGAAACACATCGTTATCGAATCGTGACGGAGCGATAACGGATTCGCAACGTGGTAGCGGCGAACCATTAACTACCGTGCACCATTCGTCTCGACTACACCTTTCCCTATCTGCTTATACCACATGGCGTCGAGAAACACCGTCTCCGCGAAATGGAAAGGAATCGTAGGGATAAAAAAAATTATCGACGAACGCGAGAAATGGGACGAGATCGGCAGAGAGAAGGAGAAAGAAGGACAAGTTGAAAGAAGAACGGAAGAGAAAACCTTCGCTCGAGCGCTCGTTTTTTCGCTTTAATTACTTTGCCGGGTTATTAGTCCATGGATGTGATGTATATATATATATATATATATATATATATTTGTTGGTGTACATAGTGTGTCCATGGCAACCGATAAGTGATTCGTATTAAGATCTCGCTGGGCGAGGTGATAAATTACACGGCAACAAATATCTCGCGCGAAGCGCACGCGCAGTTTCGAGACTCGTGATCAAAGTAAAACTCAAAGAATAAAATAATTGAATAATCGAATTTGTACCGTTAGTCAGAAAATCATTCGGAAAAGTGATTCGTTCCAGGAGTCTCGTTACTCTGATTCGCGAGAGCAGAAGTTTGGAGTAGAATTTGAATCGTGGCTCGTGACCCGTGGCGACTCCGTCCGTCTTCTTCGAACGTGTTGCGCTTTTTCCCAATCCCCCTCTCCCCGATCAAACCGCGTCGAACGTTCTCTTCGTCGTGTTTTTTATTCGACGCTCTCCAACGAGGTTGGTCGCAAAGTTCGTGTTTCACCACGCGTTCCAAAGTGATTAATTATTCTTCGTGGTGAAAAGGAGGGAAACGAAATAAAAAAAAGAAAAAAAGAAGAAAGAAAGAAAGGAAGGAAGGAAGGAAGGAAAAATTAGTTGACCCGGTGCCCGCGAAACTCATTAATAAATTAATTATCGAGTCTATATATCGGTCGAGGTGAGATTGGTCACCTTGGCGAGCTATAAGAATGGAAGGAACGGCACGATGATTCGCCGTGGCAGGTGTACCGCGTCATAACTNGGTCTCGACCGGCAGGAGGTACCAGCAGATTACCCGGAGGAAGACATAAGCGGGCCGCCACTCTGCCTTTAACCACCGTCCACCGCCACCTGGTGCGAGAGCCTCCTATCCTATCGCGCTACGTCCACGGCCTGCGCTCGAAGTTGGCCAATATCGAGTAGTAGTTTTTTAAATACGCGATGCCGCGCGTTCAAGGCCTCGATCGATTACGGTCGCAAGCAATTGGCGGCGAGTGAAATACGAACCTACGGACGTTTTATACACGATTTATATTCGATATAATAATCACGATTATTGTATTCGTCAACTTACACGTGAAAGATACGATGGTTGCCGTCATTCGCGGGAAATATCGATCGATTAAAAGATAAATATTTGTAAAAAAATAGGAATCGAATTGGCAACGAAATCTAATCGAAACGAAAATTCAATTGAAACGATTGATCGATGGATCGATGGTCGTTTCTTCGCGATAAAAATCTATCGATCGAAGAAGAATTCGGCACGCGATGCGAAGCGTCATTCTCTCTCGTACGTAGGTGGCCCTGCCTAATGGATGCGTTTCAGGGGCGGAGTAGGCGAAGGTGCAAGCAAAGGTTTTCAATTTGGAGCACCTGCCGTCAAATTGTGGCCGAACATGATTGGGGCCGACCCGAAAGGGCGGAAGGAAATATCGGAATATCGACGAGACGTAAAAATCTTGCACCTTACGCCCTTTCTCGGCATCCTGCCACTCGGCCTAAAATCATAGTTTACGAGACGTCTCGCCGGAATCAATTAGGAATATCATTACCGTTCCACGAGTACCGTCGAGCACCGCTCGTAAAACGATCGAAACGAGCGAAATGTCGCGACGGATACGCTTTTCGAACGACACGCGAAACTTGGAACTCGGGAACACTAACTGATTTATAGAATCCTTAATCGAGAATTAAATATCGTGGCGCGTGCTTCGATTCGAAGGGAGGATTGATTTACGTCCGATAGACGCTTATTAAGTAGCGCCGTTGTCAATAGAAACACGGGTTGATTAAGTCCGAGCAAGATTAGTGATCGAACGATTGGTAACGATGTGTATATATATATATATATATGGTTCTTTGGCTACTTTCATTCCGCGTTCACACTGTAGCGGATCAGGACCACGCGAGCTGGATATTTAATTAACGGCAGCAAGCAAGCAAGCAAGCCAGGTTATGAAACCAGCTGCTTGCTCGAGTTTCGAGTAGCTGGAAGGGAGAATCCGGCGATGTGAAGCGGAGGGGGGGAAAACGATGTTATCCCAATTTAAATTGCACCGTCACGTTATTATTGGGAAATTAATGAGAAGGACGGGATACTTTCTCCACGCGGCTACTTTTCCTCGGTCGAAGCCAATCGATCTTCCGATCGTTATTCCCGCGAGACTCTCTCGTACGTACGTACGTACGTACGTACGAATCTCGTGGCGAGTAGTAAGTAAGTAAGAATGTTTCGTAGTCGTTTTCTTCCAATGGGAATATAATTTTATAAACGAGTAAGTGCCAATAATATCGTAGTGTTTATTGTATCGTAAACTTTCATTTTTTTTATAACGTAAGATTTTTCCCTCCAGTAATTAGTTGGACAAACTATTAAAATAAAGATACTTCTTTTCCGTCCATAAAAGAGCGGACAGGACTTTCTTGACTACCCGATTAAACCGTTGAACGACCACTCAAGAGATCATTTCACAGTGCGATTTTCACCCGCTATAAAACGTCATGAACAACGTCGTGAATGCCCATTCTCTTCGGTCATTCTAATCGGAAGTTTCGCGCATAGATGACGGGCGATAACGGGCGATCCGCACGTAGCGTCCCGATTTCTTATGAAAAATCGAAAATGAAACTCGTCGTAAAGGACGACTTAACGGAACACCGATTCGGCTCGGTTCGGCGTATGGAACTCCTTCTATCGTCACGTGCGCGATGAGAAACCTTTATTTCTACTCCACGGTGAGGTGGAGTGGGGACATTAACGAGAGTCGGCTTGGCAGGATCGATAAGGGTGATTACATTGACTGTCGGACGGTTGAATGAATTCCGCGCGGCAATAAAGCCGTGTTAATACGGGTCTAACAGCTCGCTATTTTAATTAACGAGAATCGGCCGGCCTCGATGGATCCACGTAGCGGAGTGAAATGCGACTCGTGATCGCGCGAATATAAAGGTGCGCGCGTGGCCGTGCGTTTCAAGCCTTGGGGACGGACGCGCGCGAAAGAACGTGGATTACACGCGGTGACTGAGCGATCGTACGTTTTACCGAGGCCCATGAAAGTCGTCGTAGAGGAAAATTAACGACGTCGCATTCGATATACCGCCGTCTCCGCGAAATACATCCTCGATAATTTCATCTTAATCGCGGATAGAAACGTAAATACTGCTTCGAGGATCAAAAGTTAACTGCCGTTTAATGTTTTTTTCCCCAGCTTGTAATCGGCCATTCCGAGCCAATCTTTACGTTCTACGAATGTTCACGACCGTTCAATGGATATTCTCTACCTCGATCGCTTTGTGTACACGTAACGTATGAAAATTCGAATTAATCGAATACCTAAGAATACCTCCCTTCGATCCTTCTCGAACGGATATAATAATAATATCGGCCAACGTTTCCTTCTTCCCTTTTTTCCTTCTCTCCCAACGTATCGCGTCGGACGCAATTAATCGGGCGAAGAGTGGGAGCGCCGAGGAGACGGGAGAGGGAAGTTGTTGCCGCGTCGATGTTAACGTTTATTCGAGGGAACAACGTCCGATGTACGTTTCGCTCGGTCAACTTGAAAAGAGTCGTGCGGCGGAACGCGATGGCCGAGGTTGGCCGTAAATCGTGGAATCGCGGATGCATTCCTATCGTTGTATTCGGCCGGGATAAGGCTAGAATTTCCATAAGTCACTCGCCGCGTAGATCGAGCCTCATTCCTCGAATATTAACTCCTCCTCCCCTCGACGACAGCTATTATTTCATTCCAACGTTCCGATTTCGTCCCTCCCCCCTCCATGAACGATCGACCAAACGATATTTATTTCCAAATCGATCGAACTCTCCGTATAACCGAGAGATACAACCGTTCTCGATACGATTGGAAATTGATCGGCCAACGTCTTCGATCCTATATCCGTCCTAGCATCTGTCGTATCGAAGGATCGATC